>NW_023270231.1:10892929-11035965 GCF_011800145.1 Mirounga leonina
TATCTATCTATCTATCTATCTATCTATCTATCTATCTATCTATCTATTGAGAGAGAGAAAAAAACCAAACTAACTATGATAAACCAAATATAACCAAATAACCATATACAGTCCCCCACAATATGTGACACATTTGAGGAAGCGATTGGTTGAAAGATCACAGAAGCTAAATTTCTACACCAGATATAGTCATTCAGTCTATCTGACTGCTGGCCCCTATTTAGTCCTATCTCTGGCTTGGTGAGCAGTGCCACAGCTGATGTGATCAGTAGCCACTACTGGGGCCTTGGTCTCCCCAACCCCACATAAACTTATGAAGGCAGCAAGTTCATTACGTGCTCTTATGATAGGAATGAAGAAAGATGCATCGGGGTTTGGTGAAAAAGATATCACTCACACAAAAGTCTAGAATAGAGTGCCAAATAGCTCCAGTTTACCCAGATCTGAATGGTTTTTTGGTATGTGGAACTTCAGTGCTAAAACTACGATCTCTGGAAAATAAGGACAATTGATCATCCTGGTCTGAAAGCTTAGATTGTAGCAGAATTTCTTGTGCATCTTAATTATTGTCCTCCATTTCTTTTTTCTATATTGAGTGGATAAGACTGGATCAGAGGTTTTAAAATTGGTGGTCAGAGGCCAAATCCAATCCACAAATCCGTTTTGTTTGGGCCACACCATGATGCGTGAAATTTTGCATGTTTATCTTTATTTTTATTTTATTTTTGGTGTCTTGAAAAGTAAGAAGGTATTGTAACAATGGGCCCACATGTGTACCAGGCAACAGTAGGTATCTGATGTTGAACAGCATCTACCCATACAATATGGGCAAAATATATATTTTCTCTCATTTACCTTAGCCACTGAGCTCCTGTAGGCATTGGAACATGAAGCCCCTGGACCAGATCAGTGATTGTCCACAAATCTGCTTGAGGCCTACCTCACTTTGAGCAATAGCCCTTCAGCCAATTCCAGGAAGAAGGGTTGCTTCTAATTCTTAGTTGTGCCCACATATTAAAATCACAGTAGCCTACAAAACAAAAATGTCCATCTTCTCCTTGAAATCGCCCAATGAGACTTGATAAAGTTTCAAGGATCTGGAAGATCTCCTGTAGCTCTAAAACTCTGTTAACTAAAAGGTAGAAATGGCCTATTTTTCACCTCTCATTGAAAATACTTGTTTTATTCTTTTAATCACTGAAATACTTCCTACTTAAAATATGTCAGTAGTATAAACCTAACCAGTTTACTTTGATTGCAAATCAAGTGTTTCCTCCAATATGCTTTTCTGAATTGGGAAAAATGGGGCTCTTAGAGATCAATATGTGGCATTCTGCATGTTGTGATCAATTAGTGATTAAGTGAAAATGGTTTAGCTTAATTTGCTTTGAAAAGCTGTGCTTGTGCTGATAAAGTGTAGAAGTGTTTCTGAGATGAGATACAAGGAACAGATGTTTAGTATAAAATATTGATAGCACAGAATAAAGATAAGCTTAGTATTTAATTTGTCTTAATATTTCCATTGCCACAAATTCAACAGTTTTTATCTTACTGGGTAATTACAACTCCCCCCCCCCCCCCCAGGTATAAGATAAGATAGACTTTTTCCCATTTTCTGTCACATTTAAACTCTTTATGCCCCCCTTCTCTCTGTGTTCTTTTTTTGTTCCCCCAGGTCCTGGTTTCTTTATTTTAATTTCAGTTGCAATCTTCAGTTGAAAGATTAGAGAACTTGTTTGTAAAAGTTGACCTTTTCCTTGCCTTAGAGTTTTTAGGTTATCTATTCATGTTATACCCTAAAAAGGAAGTGCATGTGTTAGGATATAGGTTGGAGGCTTCAGAAGGCTGCAGACTATAGAGATTCAAACAAAAGAGGAGTTTGTTTTGGTCTTTCTTTTCATATAACATTCAGGTCAGATAAGGGTCTCTGCTCCATGTAGTCATATAGGGATCCAGGCCAGGCTATAAGTTTTGACCTCCTCAATGTATAGCTTCCTTTACTGATATACAGCTCATGCTCCATTTCTTAGTGTTTTTCAGACAGTTGGAAGGGGTTTGGGACCGAGTGGGTAAGTCCAGGGCAAGCAACTTGTCTTTAAGGAAGTGACCCAGAAGGTTCATACATTAGTTCTATTCTCTTATCATGGACATTTTGTAAATATGGTCACATCCAACTAGAAGGGAGGCCAGAGAACCATTTTACCCATGAAGAAAATAGATCTTCCTCTTCTAGCAGTAAGGCAAAGCCAATATGCTGAAAGGCCCACCTTCAAAACTCAAGCATCATAAATTAATATTATTATTGTGTTGCTGGAATAAAGGATATGAAGGAAATTGCCAAAGGACAAAGGAAAGAGGAACAGAAATTAAACGATGAGCAGAGACAAAGGCTGTGAGTTGTGAGCACATATATTGGCCCTCCTGGGTGGATAGAAACCTTTGGCCTACCTGTCATAAATTTTTAGGATGAAGCCAGAATGGGACTGGACTAGTCCCAAGTCAGTAGTGACCCTTAGCTCATGGATAAAGCTACTGAATGAAAGAATATCTGAAGAAAAATACCATGAATTTAAGCATTCAAATATTCCACAAATAAGAACAAATTTCCATTCAGATATTCCCAAATATGCCAGAAAATGAGTGGCATGAGAGTGGGCAGAAACAATAAACAAAAGATTTAGACCTCCAAGTACTTTTGATCTCACAGTTGTGAAATAGAGAATATAAGATGATCACATACATACATAAAATATGTTAATATATAAAATATAAGATGGAATCACAAAAGAAGGACCAAAAAGACTATGAAAAAGAGCAGAAAGATCTGAAAAGAGAATAAAAAAGAATTTAGAAATAAAGAAAACAATTTTTTTTGAGATTTTATTTATTTATTTTTTGGGGGGGAAGGGCAGAGAGGGAGAGAATCTCAAGCAGACACACCATTGAGGGTGAATCCATATGGGGGGGTGGTGACCCCAGGACCCTGAGATCATGACTTGAGCCAAATCAAGAGTCGGATGCTTAGCCAACTGAGACACCCAGGTGTCTCAAGAAAAGGATTCTTAAGGTTACCAAAAAAACTCAGAAAAGACAACAAAACAGTAACACTTATATAAGACTGAGACTAGTTTCTATATAGAGATAGGAAGTAACTCTGGGCCACACTTCATTTTTTTGGATCTCAAGAAATTTTCATGTGGCCCCTGAATATCACATATTGTTTTACAAAAAGAGTTTTCTATGTCTCATTCAAGGAGGCGAAACAAATTCCTTCTTAGTAAGGCATTTTTTCCTAAAACAACCCAAGTAGACAATTTTTACATTTTTACCCAAGAAACAGTTTTTGATCTTTAGAACTCCATCTCCATTTCAGAAGAGAGTATTTGCTTTACATTTGCATAACTAAAAGGCTCAGTTAGATGGTTTTCGCAGAACAAAAGAACATTCTGCCTAAAGAAATAGGCATTGAAGTTTCTGACACTTAAGAGTTAGAAATCACTTGGCTGCTTTTAAATGTCATTTTCCGCTCTCAGCACCCATAAGTTTATATCCATCAAGGCTTGAAAAATTGTAGGGTCACAAGCTACCAGGACACTCCACAGACTTAGTCTGAAGCACTGGCCATATCACTTTAGTTTCATTCGCATGAAATCTGGTAATCCAGAAAACTCGTTTAATTGCGAGTTTTTCCCCTCCATATTCTAACATGGTACAGTTATGAAAATGACCAAAGGGGGGAAAGTCAGGGATTTATTTGTTTTAAAGGAACAGTCAGAATAGTATTCCTTGTGCAACATTTAGTAAATGCACTCAGAACTAATCATTGTTGACTCAGTCGGATACTTTATCACCTTAAAATTACCCCTGAATAGTCAAATAGAGATCATTGATCTTTCTATAGCTCTTTGTATTTACAGCGTGTCAAAATTGTGTTTTGTCAGTTTTCTTATTTAATCCTCATGATCCTCTCTGCTACAGGGTTTATTATCACCCTTAATTTATAGAAAAGGAAACTGAGACTCAAGGCATAGCTAATAAATTTGAGAACCATGACCTGAGTCTTTTTTTTCTCCCTATAAAATCTGTGTATTTACATTACATAATGCTCTCTCCTTTACATATAGCAGAAGAGCTTAAGTATAATGTCGTTTTTGAAGAAGCGTAATTCATAGTTTGTATAGTGACTCTCAGTTGTCCAGAATAAATAAAAGTTTATGGATAATGGATAGTTACATATAGGTAGCCAGGAAACATGGTGGTTTATGTAAATCTCTGCAATTAACCAGGTGTGTGACGTTAAGCCAAACATATAATTTCATTGGGGTCCAGGTTGCTTATATGCATTTGAAGACTTTTTTATTTGTTTTTGAATAGATGATTGATTACTAGTGGTTCTTCTGGTTAAAAAATGCATATATTTTATTTCTAAAATACATGTTCTTTTTCAGTTCAAAACAAGTCATCTCAATATCAGTATGTGCGTGTGTGTGTATGTGTGTGTGTGTGTGTGTGTTTCTCCTATTTTCTCTCTTAGCCCATTCAGGCTGCTGTATCAAAAGTGCCATAGACTGGGTGGCTTAAACAATAAGCATTTATTTCTCGCAGTTCTGGAACCCAGGGAATATAAGATCAGGGGGTTTAGGGTTCAGTTTCTGGTGTGAGCTCTTTTCCTGGTTTGCAGATGAGCATCTTCTCACTGGGTCATCGTATGATAGAAGGGGTAAGGGAGCTCTCTGGGGTCTCTTTTATCAGGGCACTACTCCCATTCACAAAGATTCTACCCTCATGAACTAATCACCTCCCCCAAAGCCCACCTCCTGTTATCATTACATTGAATGTTAGGATTTAAACATATAAATTTTGGGAGGACAGAAATATCCAGTCCTTACAAAGGATTTTTCTATCTGTTTTTCAATAGATGACAATTAATGGTTCTCCCTGTTAAACAAATTATATATATTATATATGTATGCATATATATACACATACATATACATATATAATATATGATCTTATTTATTTATTTTTAGAGAGAGAGAGAGAGAACATGGGATCAGGGAGAGGAGCAGAGGGAGAAGAAGGGGGAGAGAAGCAGACTCCCTGCTAAGCACAGAACCTGAGATCAGGACCTTGAGGTCAAGACCTGAGCCTAAATCAAGAGTCAGACACTTAACCCACTGAGCCACCCAGGCACCCCTAGACATTTATATAATTTATCTTTAAAATATATGTTCATAATTTTTCAGTTCAAAATTAGTTGTCTCAATGTTGCCTTTAAGAAAAGTTTTATTAATCTGAACAAGTCACATTACATTCCTCTAAATTTTGCCAACTGTTAAAAAAAAAAAAAGTATTGTACCATATTCTTTAGAAATTCTGTAAGTCTTGATATTCCTATTTGAGCCAAATGAGGTCTGGCTATATCACAGAAAATATCTTTAAAATATATCACCATTAAAGTATAAAAAAGAGCACTTTAAAATACCCAATTAAAGTTCACAAAATGGAATATAAAATTGGATCTTAAGTGTTTTTAAAGCTGACACTCATATTTTATTTAAACTTCTCAAAATATAATTTGTTTATTTTTTTCTTTTTTTTTTTTTTGTAGAAGGGATAGAACTGGTTCTCTAAAGCATAGGCTGTTCCCGAGTGAAAGTTTTGTGATAAAATGGCCACAGACCTCATTTTGTAAATTTCTTCATCTCCTCAGCAATGTCAGTTGCCTCCATGCGACTTCATTATTTTCCTCATCTCCCCCAATGAATCATATTAATATTAACACCTGATTATCCTACATTGAAGATCTATGAAGAAAACGGGTGAAAAGTTTGACAGTAACATTTATTTAATATAGAATAAAACATTCTTTAATGACTTCCCAGAAGTCAGAGATGAGGGGATTTTCTTCAGTTTATTTGCAAATATGTTCGGAATGATTTTTCCTTGTTTCTGATTTGGTGAGAAGTTTCTCATGTGAAATTTCAGCTGAGCACAGTCTGATACTGCTGCAAACATCTTTGACTTTGGCGTGAAAAATTCAGGCCGGTTTTCAGTATTCTAAAACGGCATTCCTGTGACTCTGGAAACGTGCCATACAACTTTCTTCCGTGAAATAGATAGGCATCCATTAATTAGACATTATTATTAATGCCATTTTCAGCTGCATACTAAAGGACAGAGTACAGAACTGAGGGCAGGACTGATGACTTTGATGATATATGGACAGCTTTCATAAATTACTTAAAGAAAATTCTCACTTCTTACCCTATTGCATACAATAATTAGAAAGTAATGAATAATTGTGGGAAAAGAGAAAACATACATGGATTAGGTTTATCTCCTGCTTCTTTATTGTTCGTTATTTTTCCCCAGTGGTGGGAAATCTCTGCGATGTTGCAGAAGGTTAGGGAATCACATGATTTAAGGAGTGTGATGACCTTTCTTTATGTCTATTTGAAGACCTCCTCACCAGAGTTTCCAGGAACCAGATTGATGTTCTGTTTGTTATTTAACTCTGTTTGTTATTTAACTATGCCATATAGTGCCAGGGCAGAGTGTTCTAAAATATTTTCTATGATACCCTAACTCTTAGAACAACAAAAAGGCTCTGGGTTCAAATAAGCTTGAGGAAAAGTGTTTAGGTACAGGTAAACATTTCTTATTCTAGAACATCTAAGTGTCTTTAGCATATGACAGTGTATTCTGAGTTTACGACAGTGATATTTCACAAACTTAGGTGAATCATATTGTACTCTTTGTAGTGGAGTACCGAGTGGGCCTACTTTTCTTTGGAATATATGCTGGGTGTCCTATGTAAGTGATTCATACAACAAACATACGCCACAGTTCTGAACTTGAAAAGAACTTTCAGAGAATGGATACATTTAAATGAAGTTTCCAGGTACAATCATGCTGGTATATCATGTTGTTGTGCATTATTTCTGTACTAAAGATCAACTAAAAATATAAAATATTTGGTGATAACAACAGATAAAACAGTCTTAATGTAGGTGTCCTTCAGACACTAACACTAATCTTACAAACTAAACTTCCTTTTTTAAAAAAAGATTTTATTTATTTTATTTGAGAGAGAGAGAGAGAGAACATGAGCGGCGGGGAGGCAGGGGCAGAGGGAGAAGCATACTCCCCACTGTGCGGGGAGCCCAACACAGGGCTCAATCCCAGGACCCTGGGATCATGACCTCAGCTGAAGGCAGACGCTTAACCAACTGAGCCACCCCGGTGCCCCTAAACTAAGTTTCTTAATGGTAAAGGTGTTGTGAGGGACTGGTCAATAAAATCTACTGTACCTGATTTTTGCATTCTCATATACATTGTCAAGTATTTGACCAGTTCAGTAAAATCATGATGGAAGTTGATCTGCATGAGAATAAATAATTAGGTTAAATTAATTTACATAAGTAATATACCAAATCAATAATTGGTTGCCTTTAATATTCATAATAAGAAATAGATTGTCAAATGTACATATTTAGAAGATTGCTTTAGTGAAAAGGTAATAATGGTTTGGAATTAATAATTCAAATATTATGCTTGTCTGTTAACAGATGGAGAATATTGAAAATAGATATCTTTCTCTGCATTTTTTTCCTCTGTGTTCTTGTAATAATACCACCTCTGAAGAAAACATGCTGTTATTATATATATATATATATGTATATATATATTATATGTATATATATATTATATGTATATATATATATATATATATATATACATAAAATATATATATACATATATATATGTTTATGTTGGAAATTTTCGGGCATTGTGTTCCCTTGAAAAGGTACCAAAGAAAGGTTGAATATCCTTCAGGAGAAAAAAATGTATACCAGATACAAAATTTTTATGTATTTCAAAGATAGTCAGAAATACACACTTTTCTGCTGTATAACCTAGTCTGCACATCCTTAGGTCACCTGCTATCATACATGCATTATTCACAAAGTGCACTTCAGTACTTTTGTTGTTTTTTTTAAAGATTTTTGTGACTTATGTATTTGAGCGAGTAAGTGAGTGAGAGAGAGACAAGAGAGAGCACAAGCCGGGGAAAGGGGCAAAGGGAGAGGGAGAAGCAGACTCCCAGCTGAGCGGGGAGCCCAACTCAGGACTGAACCCCAGGACGCTGAGATCATGACATGAGCCAAAGGCAGACACTTAACCGATTGAGCCACCCAGGCACCCCAGTGTTTTTGTTTTTAAGGCCCTTAAAATACGATGAAATACAATGAAAAAAAAAATCGGAATCCCTACATTTTCAAGTAACTCACAATTTATATAAATATCTGTATTATTTTAAGGCAGGTTACAGTTACTAAAAAACATTTTGTCTCTGAACTAGAGTTTATTATGTTAAGTCTCTTTTGTTCAGACATGCTATCTGAATCATTTCTGCTTGGGTCAAGGAAGCAAGACTCAGTGAGAGAAGGAATGTAAAGTTCTTCCGAGCACAGTTCCTGGCACACGGTTCACCATCATCAGTTTAGCTCTTACTGCTGTTGTCCACTGACCCGCTCTTTGGCCCAGTTTGCTTTTGCCCATATGCAGAGTTGAAGGGAAAAGAAATTATGAAAAATGTGGTAGTGGCCTTTTCTTGTCTCCATCCCTCAGCTTTAAAGTTTGAAGGCTTTTTATTGTCATTTCAAAAATTTGCACTTCTGTCTTATTTCAGTAAAACTTTTTCTGTAAAACAAAGTTTAGCTCATTAACTGTTGGAAATATTTTTAAAACTCGTTTAGTGAACTTGAGATGTGTGAGCTTTGGGCTTCTTTCTTTTGCATATTTAGAATCTGTAACTAACTCAGAATTACTGTTACAAGCAGCAGCATAGCAAAGGGAAGGAAGGAGACTGTAGAACTTGAGATCTGGGCTCTACTTTTCTCCTGCTGTGCAACCCACAGGACTTACATAGCTTCTCTGATATTTACATCTGTTGGATGATGGAATTTCTTTAACGGCCAGTTTCTTCGAATTCCAGTTGTTAAATTTGATGATATAATCCCTCTAAAACCCAGTTAGACTTTTCCAGAGAAAACTTAAACATTCCACATCCTCAGTCTTCCGTATGTTGGCTACTTTTAAGGAAAGTGACTAAAATCAGTAGATGATTCAAATTTAACATTAGTATATGTAAAATAATTAATAACGCTTACCCGAATGATAGTTTAATCAATAAGGGATGCCTATTTAAATAATGATTATATTGTGGCTAATCTGATAAAAAACTGGTAAAACAAAAATATCTTTTAGGTAAATGTCAGCAAATTGCAATTTATTTTATTGGTTAAACAGCACCGAGCCCGAGTGCTGTAGTGTAATAACTTAATCTCAAAGGGTGCACACCTCTCATTTTTCGTTTCCTTGCATAGAAAAGACTTAAGGTCATGATATTGCCAATTGAAATTTACAAAAACAAATTGCTGTTTCTCTGCAAAGTTACTTTTACACATTCTTTGCAGAAATCTACAGTGTAGGGATAACAAAGACACAGAAATCTGTTAAACTATGCTGATTTCTTTTTGTTTCATGGAATGTGTATGTATATTCTGAGAATAGAAAACTCACATACAGTACATAACCTTTTCAACTTTCCAGAGATTAAAAACACTGCATTGCTTTATTGCATTTTCTACAAAAAGGGACATATTTCAGCAGAAAAGGGCAAACCAGGAAATTTACTCATGAAAACCAATTTATGTAAGCATATGAATAGTCTAACTATTCCCATAGTATATCTGGTATTCATCTTTAGAACTCTTGGGGACACATGAATAATCCTTAGTGCAACTTCAATTTAGCCTGTGTTTAAATATAGACAGCAAATGAGGTTGGCTCTGGATTTATTATTATTATTATTTTCTCTCTGGTATCAAGTCAGCCAGTGTGATGGCCTGTGAACTCTTTCAGCATTCTCTCTGCAAAATCAGAGTGCGACAAGGTGTCAGCATTGACAGATCAGTAGTGGAGATTGAGCAGACCTGAATTAATAAAGGTCAAAATTGTCAACAGGAAGAGTGTCCGGTGGCATGTGAGGACTTGCTCCTAAACAGCATTTGAAGAGCAAAAAGTGATTCCAGAACAGAACCCAAGGCACTTAGACAAGCCAGGAATTTTCTGAGAACCTTCTCTAAAGTAAATACCTATTCTAAAATGATTTTTAAACGTCTCCCATTTCTTTTCTCTGTCTTTAAATGTTCCAAAACATCTCAGGTCCCAAAATGACCCAAGGTGTTAGAGGGAAGAAATGGCAGTTTGTGAGTAGAACAAGTAGAACAGTCCCCATGTTTCTCTGTAAGAGGAATAGGTCCTCCCACTACCCCACCCTCTACTTTGCCTCTGTTTTTTATTTTTCCCCCTTTTCTCATAGCTTATGATGTTTTCCCAGCAATTTTTGGAGCCAAGTGCCTTTCTTCTCTACTGCATAATTTGATCATTGATTCTATTCTGATGATTACCATTATCTTTTCATTTTGTGTCAGTTCTATCTCTTAAGCAAAATATCTAAGAAACTCAGAGGGGTATCTTGTATTTCTCTTACATCCTCTAGAGTGTTAGCTGAGTCCACATTAGGTACTTAGTACAGAGGGGATAATCTTACTTTAGTTGATGAGGAAAGAAGTTCAAATTAGTTACATTTTTAGGGAAAATTTAACTTTTTTTCAGCCCTTCAAATATATTCTTTAAACTGCCAGAGTGTCAGGGTTTTTCCAAAATAAATAAAATCATTTAGTACTTATACAGGGAAAACGAAACTATGCGACATAAAATTTTTTTGAAAATTTGGAATTCTCTATAAAGTTTTATTTTTCTTATTAGGGCTGTGTTTGCCAGCTTTCTTATCTCTTGATCTTTTATTCAGAGGGCAGATCTAGATTCTCTTATAATGGGAAATTTATTTCTGTGTTTCCAAACTCTATCACTCTCTAGGTCCATAGTTTTTTGATTGTGTGTGTATACGTGCCTGTGTCTTTGTGTCACCCTCTGGCAAATACTTCCTGGTGCCCGAACAACTTCCAAACTATTTGAATGAAAAATAAAAATGACTTTCTAGCCATTTGACTTTTCTCTGGGAAATGTGTTCATTCAGCCACATTTTAACCTCCATCCCTCATTCTGTCTTCGAAAAATTCAACTGAAAGTAACCAAATTCCTTGAGCCCTCTCAAATTTCATTTTTTTCTCCTATAAAAACTATTTTTTTGGGCGCCTGGGTGGCTCAGTTGGTTGGGCGACTGCCTTCGGCTCAGGTCATGATCCTGGAGTCCTGGGATCGAGTCCCGCATCGGGCTCCCTGCTCGGCGGGGAGTCTGCTTCTCCCTCTCCTGCTCCCCCCTGCTTGTGTTCCCTCTCTTGCTGTGTCTTTCTCTGTCAAATAAATAAATAAAATCTTTAAAAAAAAAAAAAAACTATTTTTTTTTTAAGATTTTATTTATTTGTGAGAGAGAGAATGAGAGAGAGAGAGCATGAGATGGGGGAGGGTCAGAAGGAGAAGCAGACTCCCTGCCGAGCAGGGAGCCCGATGCGGGACTCGATCCCGGGACTCCAGGATCATGACCTGAGCCGAAGGCAGTCGCCCAACCAACTGAGCCACCCAGGCACCCTCTCCTATAAAAACTATTAACCAGTTGTTTTTTCAGTAAGAAACAGTTTATTTGGGAAGTCTAATGTAGCAAACACATTGTTTTCATTCTGTTAGAGAAAAGTATACTAATTAGCCAAAAGCATAAACTGGAATATGTTCTGTACATATTTACCGGATTGGTTTAGTACCAGGGTCTTTTCCAAATTTCTTTTTTTGTTTCAAGACTTTCAGTCCCAAGACAACATCCTCGTAAAAGTTAGGCAATCTCCTTTCACTAACATGTGGAAAGGATAATTATTTTATAAGGCAGAACAGTCTAATGATGCCATCTCAGTGACTAAGTAAAATTACAAAAAGCTTCTTTATGATTTTCTTTTTTTCTTTCCTAGCATACTAAGGTCTCAGGGGATGAAAATGTTAAAACATGGTATCCCCCTAAATTCTCTTTTAAGCTTTTATCTTATAGGTAATTATTATCTAAAGTTAAATGGGTTAAGTGATTTTTCAAAATGGCATAAATTGTACTTTTCGCTCATAAGGCATTTTTTCAAAGTTAGTTTCTTATAGTAAAGTCAGATAATATTATCAGCATCTAATTACTATGTGATGTGGTTTCAAAAAGGAAAAATGAGTAAACAATTCAACTTTGTTGTTGGTAAAATCCCAAACACTCTCAGATGCCCAAATGGTTCTGTGTTACAGAATGTGAAATTTTCTGTAACATACAGAACTAATACTGTCCACCATGATACAGTGAAAAATGAAGGATTTAAATTGAAGAAGGACATTAAAAGTAACTACAACAATCTTTTTAAAAATAATATTGTTTTCCTGATTAAAAATAATAGCTTTTTGATGAAGAAAATACTGAAAAACTTATGAAGAAAAAAAGACCTGTATTGCTATCAATGTCAAAGTTATAAAATATTGCTAGCTTTTTTATTTTCACACAGAAATGTGTGTATTTATACTTGTATGTCTTATGTGTGTATATTTGTGTAAAACATTGGGTTGTATTTTTGAAGATTGCAAATTACAGAATGCATATGTGGAAGCCTGTTTTTATATTTAAAAAATATATCCTATGCAATTCTGTATGTCCACACATATTTTGTTATAAAAATAAGATTTTTCATGGTTGTGTAGTATTTCAAATTTTCTTTTTAAAATGACATATTTGAATACTTTTAGGCTATGTCTATTTTGCTGTTTTAAATAATGTTCTTACATTGTTTTTTCAATAAAATTACATCTTTATGTATAGCTTTGCTCTTTTTCCCCTTAGATTCCTTTGTTTTAGGTGAATCTTCAAGCCTACGTCATGTATACATTTTTATGGTTTTGATAGATTTTGACATGTTATATACCAGGAAGATTGATTCAAAACACACTGCCCCACTGGTTTATAATCCTATCTCACTGTTTATTTCCATGTATTTTATTATGATTTTTTAAATATATTTTATATGCCATTTATATTTTGGTTATAAATTATTGTACCCATTTTTCTGTTGAGGTATTTATTTTTTTCCTATTAAGGTAGTGTAATGATATTGTGTTTAAGTATTTTATGAGTATTTTTCTCTACTCTTCTAATTTTGTTCCAATTATTTTACTAAACTAAAAAAAAGTTAATTTTATAAAATCAGTGAGTTATTAGTATTAAGACTGTTCTTTAAATTTTTTTTTTTCAGAATCAGTTCTATCTGTTTTGGTTATATATAATGTGTGCATATATATGTTTTTGCAGTATGTGTATACACAGAAAGAGATAGCTTTATAGACACAGAATGTCTTCACATGTCCTTTTCTTCCTTCCTTCCACTACTTCTACCTTTGCTTACCCCTTGTCTTTGTTTCTGCCCTCATTACCACAGTTTCATAAGAAATCAAAATAGAGAGGAAACTGAGACAAATATGTTGATTTCACTTCTTTTCTTTTTAGTGGTCTCATCTTATAATGGACATATTCACTATAAAATTGAATTGCACTTACTTCAAATCTCAGAAATAAAAAATCTTAATATACCCTATTTTAGGGTTCTTACCTAATGGAAGAGGAGAAAAATTAATTTTAATATTAAAAGTGGTACTTCTTGGGCACCTGAGTGGCTCAGTCAGCTTATGCTCAGGTCATGATCCCAGAGTCCCAGGATCCAATCCCACATCAGGCTCCCTGCTCAGCAGGGAGTCGGCTTCTTCCTCTTGTTCTGCTCCTTCCTCTGCTGATTCTCTCCCTCTCTCTCTCTCGCAGATAAATAAATAAATCTTTTTAAAAAATTAAAAAAATAAAAATAAAATGGTACTTCTCAATTTGCTTAATCCAAAATACAATAATGAAATTAGAAGTAAAAAGTATATGATAATCTTTGAAAATCTGGTAGCTTCTTTCATTAAGTGTTACTAGTGTTAGCAAGGACATATAAACAATAAGATTGACCAATAGGGGTTAAAAATGAAAAATAGAAAAATATACACAGTTAAAATGTAGAATATAATTGACACTAGTAATATAAAATTTAAAATAGTGATACAGAATGAATATATAGCTATTCTATTTCTTACTCTTCAATCTGCAAGAGATGCAGAATATTCAGTGTATCAGTTCTAGACCAGTCCTTGGAATAAACTAAGTCTTCCAACAGATAAGACATTTAAAAGATATAATAAAACTAGGATTGACTATTATTAATAAATTTGTTTTCATTTTTCTTTCTCTTCTTCCTTTCTAATATTATGATCACTGGGTATTATACTGACATAGATTCTAATTATTGACTTCTAAGAGTTTGAAAAATTTTCACCTTTTTCTTTTTGTAAATAAGGAAATAGACATTGCATTCATAAGTTGCTTAAAATCACATTGTAAGTTAGTGGAAGGCTTTTTTTTTTTTTTTTTTTTTTTTTTTTAACCAAATATTAGGGAGAAAGAATGACTCTTCAAGTCAGAGCTCCATTAGTTATCCAATCTCCAGTAGATATGTTGGTTTTACAACTTGAATACAGGTTTTCTTATATATGTAATTAATATAATTAACTTTATATTTACTTCTTTATATATGTAATTAACATAATTAATACAACATGCTAACAGTATAATTAACATAATAAATAGGTTATTCACTCATTTAAAAAATATTTATTAGATACTATGTGCCAGATTTTGTGATTTATTAAAAAATTAGGGTTGCCTGGGTGGCTCAGTTGGTTAAGCCTCTGACTCTTGATCTCAGCTCAGGTCTTGATCTCAAGGTCATGAGTTCAAGCCCCATGCTGGTCTCCATGCTGGGTGTGGAGCCTACTTAAAAATAAAACAATAAATAAATTAAAATTAGTCAACATGTAGGCATACAGGCATTTCAACAAATTCAGTCAATTCAACAAATTTACTTATTTTTGGAAGTTACCACATTAGTGGTATTAGTCAGAGTTCTCCAGAGAAACAGAATAGGAGATACTTATGATATTTATTACAAGGGGTTGACTCACATGATTACTGAGGTTGACAAGTACAAAGATCTGTTGTCAGCAGACTGGTGACCCAGAAGAGCCAATGGTATAGTTATAGTCTGAGTCTGAAGACCTGAGAGCCAGGGGAGCTGATGGTACAGTTTCAGTCTAAAGGCCAAGAGTCTGGAGATCCAGGAAGAGCTGAAGTTTCAGCTCACCTAAAAAGGCAGAAGAAAACTTATGTCCCAGTTTGAAGGCAGTCGGAGAGGAGAAATTTCTTCTTACTTATGGGAATGTCAACCTTCTTGTTTTTATTTAGGCCTTCAACTAATTGGATAGGGCTAACCCACATTAGGGAAGACTGATTGCTTTACTCAGACTATTGATTTAAATGTTAATGTTATCCAAAATCACCCTCAGAGACACAACCAAAATAATATTTGAACAAAGGTCTGGTCACCCTGTGGCTTGGTCAAGTTCATACATAAAATTAACCATCATAACATGTTTTCCTCATTGTTTTGGCATCATGTCTACACAGATGTTTTGTAAAGACATAAGCAGGAGTTAAATGGTGCAATCTTCTGAGAAGAAATATTACCACTAATATCCTTTGAAACACTAAACTTGGTGCATTTGATTACTATATTACTTTAATAATTGGTTAATAAATTACTGTTAAAAGTACGACAGTGATTGACATTAGAATGACCCACTAATGATTGATATGGGTAATATCAGTCAAGCTGATAGAACACTTGGGTCCTTAGGAAGCAAGTATGAATAAAAAGCAGTCTGAAGGACATTGCACTCTATCGAAGAAATCAAAATAAGAAGCCACAGAAGAGACAATTTACTATAGAAAGCTGGTAATCTTCAAGTATTTAAAAGCTGCTGATCTCTGTACTTTAAGTGAAATTTTTAAAGGACATAAGCCAAATGCTCAATTGTGGAATGGGGCTATGAAATTTGCAATGAGAAAATACTTTTAACTGGATATTCTAAAGGGTTCCTGGAAAGGTTTCTTTTCTTTTTTTTTTTTTTTTTTTTTTAAACTGGGAAAAACATTCCTCTCCATCTTTATCTAAATATCTACAGAAAATTTCTCTTTCTGTACCAGGTGACCGAAGGCAAGTGTGTGACATAAAGTATGTCTTCTTGAACCTTCAAACCAGCTTGCCCGGCATCTCTCCCTACACCTTCAGGTGGTCTATCTCTTCAGCATTCTCCTTTATCTTCCCCTGCTGCCAGGACAGGTTGTCATGGAACTCATTTATACTTTTCTTATTCTGGATAAATGCTACCAGCTGTTGCCAGGAACCGCCTGCCATTAGTAATAACTCATTAGACTTGACAGTGAAAATCTCTCCTACATGGCAAATGCTAGCTGGTAGACTGTACACTGATGAATCCATTTGAATCCATTTTCAGCCAGTGGGTGAACATGAATTAGGGAACTATATAGTGGCTAAGATCAGCCCATTGTATAATTCTTATTACTTTTTTATGGGCTCACCCAGCATGAAAATCATTCATTAGCAATGAACATATTTAATTGTTCTTTCCAGTTCATCCCTTTGTACATTTTAAACAGCTCCTTCTGGCTGGCTCCAAACCTGAAATCTACAAGCAGATGCTGCCTCTACTTGGGAGACTCAGGTAGGGTACTTAAAAAATAAAGAAATATACTTCTTTTTATGATTTTATGTCAATCTTTAATTGTGTCTGGAGCATGATGAATAAATGAATTAGTACATACATTGCATGCACTCATTAATAAATAAATTAATGGATAGATGAACAAAAAATTACCCTTCAGTGCCCATAT
This sequence comes from Mirounga leonina, assembly GCF_011800145.1. Taxonomy (NCBI): domain Eukaryota; kingdom Metazoa; phylum Chordata; class Mammalia; order Carnivora; family Phocidae; genus Mirounga; species Mirounga leonina. The sequence continues at coordinate 10,909,812 of NW_023270231.1, forward strand.
TTGTTGTTTAAAAAGAGATAACAAAGAAAGGTGATGATACAGATAAAAGGACGAAGGAGTGGCAATTGGCAAACAGAAGCAGATGCAGAAAGATGGAACTCGAACTTCAGATCTCTACACTTACTTGCTGCTCCATCAGAAAAGAAGTAGGAAGGGAGGAAGGAAAGGAGGCAGGAAGAGAGAGGGAGGAAGGACTAAAGAATTCATACAGAATGAAAAAGGCTATAACATCCTGAAAGTTCCACAAATAGAAACATAAAGATAGAGAAGGTTCTTACAAACTCATGCAATATTTAGTATATTAGAGTACTTCACATATTTTGCTAACAAACATTTGAACTACTGTCAAATGATTGTAGGGGTGTTTGAACTTCAAGTTTACCACCTTGACATGGCTATCATGAAAGGAATTTAAACTTCTTTTGAATTTCTCATTAGTACTTATGAAGTTATTTAAAAAGGTAAATTGGTCTTTATCCTAACATCAGATATGCTTCTTGAACACGTGATCTGTTATTTTTCTATTATCCTAATTACAGAAACAAACACACCATGTTTGGCCAACAAAGCAAACAAACAAACAAACAAAAACCCCTACTTTAAAAAAATACTCCATTTTATTAATGAAGGAAATTAATGCAATCATATTTTATGCCTGAATACTTTGGGGATCAAATTTTAACTTGACAGTTGAATGTACACTGTGCCTGAGGGAGGGGAATTCTGAAATCCATGTAGCAATAAGTATAATAAAAATCTATACAATGAATATAAGAGCACAATCGGTAGATAAATAAAATTTTGTCAGTTCATGTCACCAAGGTATCTATCCACTGGGGTGGGGAAACTGAGGTTTCATCTAACCTGATGAAACATCTCATCAACTGAACCCCAAATTCATGATTTGGAGCCTATCACAGGAATGTTAACACAGACACAGAAGGTGCTGGTAAAGTATCTTTTGTTAGTTTTGAGGCCTGCATAAATGGCAGCTGATCAACATTTTTTCTCTTGGAGGAGGGAATCAATATGAGCAAGATAGACAACATTGAGGAAATAGAGTTCTTCAAGCTAAGAAAGGCAGGCAGGGTATGTCAAGAGTGGTTTTCAAGTAAATATGAGGTTATTTAGCAAAGGGTAATAATCAGTTTTTCAACTCACTTGTGTAAAATAAGAAAGAGCAGAAATTATAAAAAAAAAGTCAAGTTTCAATTAGATAAGAAACAGGTGTCTGTGGTAGCTAATACATATATCTTTCATTTAGGATTTATTTGAGACCTAAAGTTGTGACATTATTTTTAAGTGACATTTTTTAATACCTCAATTAGGGTATAAGCTCTTTGAGGCTTGAGATGTTCTTTCTGTGTGTATTGGGTCAATGTATCTTGATTATAAGAGATGCTAAATAGAAACAAGTTGTTTGTTTTTGGCATTGGGCAGTTTTAAGATTCAAAGAATTTCTGCTTTTGGATATATTTGTTTTTGCTTTTTGTTTGGAATAATTTTGAACTTATGAAACATTGCCTAATGGTATAAGGAGCACCTATAACTTTTTTATCTAAGTTTACCTATTCTTAATATTTTACTTTATTTGCTTTATCATTTATATCCTCTCTCTCGATCTCTCTCATCCTCTCTCTATATATGTATAGGTGTAATTATTTTTCTGTATTATTTGAAGGTAAATTTCATATACGATGACCTTTAACACATAAATTCTTTAGCATAGGATTTCCAAAGAATAGGGGTATTCTCTAACATAACCACATTGCTGTTGCTAACTTCATAAACTTACATATATACAATAACTTTATCTAAACTACCATTCACATTCAACTTGGTCAGTTGATACAATAGTATCCTTTATAGCAATTTTTTTTTTCTTCCAGTACAGAAACCGGTTTACGGGCGGGTATTGCATTTAGTTGTCTGGTCTCTTTTGCATCTTTAGCCTTTTTAAAATCTCAGACATTTCCATAGCCTTTGTCTTTGAAGACGTTGACATTTTTGAAAACATACTCTCCCACATTTTCAAAAATAGAGTATTTCTCATTGTGTGTTTGGTGTGATATTTCCTTGTTGACTAGATTGCCTTCTCACTGAAATGCTGCACAGGAGGTCTTTTGTCCCCCTGGAGCCACATGATGTCCATCTGTCCTCATGTGTGGTGTGAAATTTTAATATCTGGTCAAGGTGTTGCCCATTTCCCCTTTCTCCCTTGTATACTTGTTGTTTCATCTTTGTTTCTCCTCCCCTCTTCCTCACTCATAGGATTATAATAAACTAAACTAAAAAGAATTTAAGATTTGTTTGCTGTTCTGCCATTTCACCATACAGCCCGGTCTGCCCAAGACTGAGGGTGTATAGCTGAATGCTCTGTTCACAAGTAGATTAGTTCTTTCTTTCTAATCCTTTCAATGTGGTTATGGTATTCACTTGAAACATGATTAAGGCTCATTTTTCAGTTTGCTTCCAGTTTTTCCCCTTCCCATTCTTACTGATTTAATTACTATTTTATAATATGTGATATATTAACATGCTTAAAAATTCCGAAGTATACCTAAAAGTATACTCAGAGAAGTATCTCTCTTTCTCCCATCCCTTCCAGTCCATTCCTCTGGCTCAACACATGTAGTTAACTTCATTTTCTTTTCTGGTTCGTGCTTCCTGTGTTGCTTTTTTTTTTTTTTAATTGTTTTAATTTCTTGATATTTTATTTATTGGGGTGCCTGGGTGGCTCAGTAGGTTAAGCCTCTGACTCTTGGTTTCACTCAGGTCATGATCTCATGGTTGTGGGATCAAGCCCCAAGACTCAGACTCTTATGCTCAGCAGGGAGTCTGCTTCTCTCCTTCTCCCTCTCCCTCAGCCCTTCCCTCTTCTCACAAGCATGCTCTCTCTCTTTCTCACATAAATAAATAAATAAATCTTTAAAATTTTTTTATTCATTTATTTGAGAGAGAGAGAGCATGAGCGGAAGGAGGGGCAGAGGGACAAGCAGATTTCATGCCGAGCACGGAGCCAACGCAGAGCTCGATCCCAGGACCCTGAGATCATGACCTGAATCTAAGACAGACGCTTAACTGACTGAGTCACCCAAGTGCTCCTGTGTTGCTTTTTTAAATGACAAGCAGGTATATATACATTTTCTTATTTTCTGTTCTCATACAATATATAGTAGTATATGTATAATGTTTTTTTACACTTTGCATTTTCACTTAACAGTATGTCTTTTTAATAGAGTCCTTCATTTTCTTTACAGAAGTGTAGCACTCCATTACCCACCCATTCCCCTATGCTTAGAGATTTAGATACTTTCCAATATATTGCAACTACACATACTACTGAAATGAATAACCTTGTTCATCTGCATATAGCAAATGCATTTGCATATATTTGTAGGTATATCTTCAAGGTAAATTTCTGGAAGTAGCACTGCTGCATCAAAAGGCAAATGCACGTCAAGTTTGGTAAAAATTTTTCAAATTCTACTGCATTAGAGTTATACCATTTTTCATTCCCACTAGCCATGTCAGAGAGAGCCTCTTTCTGCACAGACTTTCCAACAGAGTGGATTGTCAAACTTTTGAATTGCCAATCTGGTGGTTTATAAATGTGCCTCAGTAGTTTTAATTACACTTCTCTTATCTTAAGAGAATTAAGGTATATTTTTATATGTTTAGAGGACATTTTTATATCTCTTTTTATGAGTTGTCTAAGTCATGTCCTTAAAAATATCATAATGTTGATTTAGGAGTGTTTTCATCCCAACTCAAAGACAGTGATAGATAATAAATAAACACTTAATGAACCAGAAGTCAGACATTAGGATGTCAACAGGACACTATCTTCATAATTATCTTCTTCTCTTCTGTATGTCTGTCTGATCTCCTGCCTCTCTTTTATAAGGACATTTGTGATGGCATTTAGGCCCTATCTGGATAATCCAGGATAATCATCTCCTCTCAAGATCCTGAATTTAACTGTATCTTTTGCCATACAAGGTAATATTTATTATTTTGCTATATAAGATAATAGTCACCATTTTCAGGGATTTAGACATGGACATATGTTTTTGGGAGCCATCACTGAGCCCACTACACATGGATAATCTTATGATATGAAGGGGAAAGAGTATATGGAATTCTTGGTATCAAATATGCTTTGCTATTTGGAGGGAAGGTATTGAGGGAAACATGACCAGGTTACCCTCCTGGCTATCACTCTCACACTTGTCCAGAATACAAGAGCACTGGAGACTACCTGCACATCTGGCTGAATGAGATTCAGTAATTGTTTCTGTGTTTTAACTGGCTTAATCTTTTTTGTTGTAATGTGCCCTAATAGCAGTAATTACATTATAAATTTATTAAAAAAAAAAGAACCCATCTGAGGATGTCTGGATTATACAGTAAACAATTTTGAAAAGGAAGAACAAGGCACTTGAAAAACTTTAAGCTTCTTATGAGCTTTATTTGCGACTTTGGCAACAATAACAAAACGTGATTTCAAAGCTTTCTAGAAGGGTGAGATCACAGTATTCCAGACTTGATGATTCAACTGAAGATACCATTCGGATACGGTGTCATCAAGACTGAACATATGTTTGAGCCACCTTGCACTTATTGCTGTTGTTTTACACAGTTGATCTTAAACAAAAGCCTACCTTGAAATGTCATTGTAAAGGGCTTTCTCCTTTGGGGATGTGATCATACAATTGGTAAATATTATTACCTTGTATATTTTCATAATGCCTGTCCATCAGAAAGGTTGGCCTGGTACTACATATTGTGATTTAAACAAGATGTTATTAGTCATGTAGAGATTAGCATTACATTTTACAATATATCCTGTGGGCATTCAGGATAAATTGATGAATCACAGAATCATAGAGTTGGCAGAGAATGTAGAAGTCAGCTCGTACAATCACTTATTTGATTTGATATTTGAACAGTTTTCCTACAAATACTTTGCAAAGAAGGCGTCTAGATTTTGTTAAAACACCTCCAGTTTCAGGGAACTCACTACCTTTCAGAAGACCCTATTTCATTTTAATGGTTCTGCATTAAGGAGAAAATCCTCTTACATAAAAAATTAAGTTAAATGTTTCTGTACATACTTTGCAGATAGATCATTTACCTTTCCTAGTCATCTCTTTGCTACACTGACAATCCTGAGGATTTTTTGCTGTTCCTACTTGTTTGCTGTTTTGAGTTATTTTAGATTTTGTCTAAACATATGAATATTGCTAATGCCACTGTCTTTACTAACACTGACTGCAACCACTTGTGTTTCCACGTTACTTGAAAGTGGGAAGAAACTATAAAATCAATGAGTAGGAGGGATTAATGGGTTGTCGGCTTTGGCTAGTCCTTTGGGCCTGAAGGGTCTATGGAGTTCCTTAAGATCTTGGGTTGTTGGTTAAGTGTTTTTGCTTAAGCCAAACAAGGGTTTTACATTATAGAAATTATAAAAATTCAGGGACACCTAGGTGGCTCAGTCAGTTAAGCATCTGCTTTCAGCTCGTCATGATCCCAGGGTCCTACTTAGCGGGGAGTCTGCTTCTTTCTCTTCCTCTGCCCCTCCTCCTGCTCATGCTCTCTCTCTCTTTCAAATAAATAAATAAATTCTTAAAAAAAGAGAAATTATAAAAATTCAGAAGTGTCTCATGGAACTGAAGTTTAGGAATGCAGCCAAGCTTCAAAAAGGAAGTAGAACGAGGATATGTAGAGCTTTTAAAAAAAAGCCCTAAAGTCTGTTCATTCATTTTCTCTCTATCTCTTTTTCTTTCTCTCTCTCAGTACACATCTTAATTCTTCTTTCTTCTACATGTCTTCTGATTTTGCTTTATCCTTTTTCTCTCTATATAGACTGGCTTATGTGATATTCCTGGCTGTCAATTTTACATTAAGATTATCTTAGACCAACCAACTGTCTTCAGTTACAATTCTAAATCCCAGAAGAGATAAGCCACTTGCCCCAAACTCAGCTCAGGTCAGGCATTCTCCCTCCTCTAACCAGTTGGAGCTAAGGGCTGGGGACATGGAATGATGTTATTCAAAATCAAGTCTGGAGGTTAACCCCTGTAGATCAAGATCAGGCAATTCCAGGAGAATGTAGATGGCTCTAGACCAGGACAGGCAATCTTCCAAATGTCTGCAATGGAGAGGGGCAAACGTAAACTTCAAACTTTCTGGAGTTTGAGAAAACAAACTAAAATATTTTCTGTAGCAGGTAACTATATTGGGTGCTGAGTGTACAAAAGTAACAACTGGGTTAAGACGTATTTTAAGCTATTGAAAAAGTGAGAGAGGATCCTTAACTTTTCTTTCTTGTCTGGATCAGTATAAAGGGGAATTCAGGGGAGACCACATATGCAGAAATATTGTATTAACTATTATGAACCTCACTTGGTAAACTCAGGAAAGAAAGGAACCTCAACACAAAACTCTCCTGAATGCATTCCAAGAGCAGGTTGGTGTGTTGGCAATTAGGTTACTCTTTTTTTTTTTTTTTTTTTTTTGCCCCTATGTTAATTATATCTTACTAAAATCTAGGTTTTTTAAACATCTGCTGTTAAGTTATATTTCACCCTACCTATACTTACCCAATATTCCTTTGTACAGGACTTGACATTTTTCCTGAATGAATTCATGACATGGCTCAGCATTCCAGTCTAATATGACTTTTCTGAATTCTGATTCAGTAAGCCCATCTGGTAGTTATCCCTTAAGTTTCATGTCAACTGAAAATATGATTACATGACAACCGGTAGTGATGAGGTATTTAAAATAAGGTAGCAACTGTAGTAAAATGTATATATGGCAAGGTCTTAGAGATCTAGATTGTGATTTCAACTATGCCATATATTGTCTGAATTCGGGTAGGCCATTTAATTGCAGTATACCTTGTTCTATCATATATAAATGGAGCAATAAACAATTTAATAATTATAAATTGAAGTAGCACCCAGAAAGTTGGGCAATTGCTTGAACTTCTACACAAATTGGTAACATCATTGACCATCTCTAGTCTTAAGTATCAGGAAATGCCAGATGGGTTGAATTGCTTCAGTTCTGGCCCTTGGGCAGGCTGATCTGAAGAGCCAGTTGAATTCTTCTCTGCAGCTTAAAGAGGATATGAAGTTGCAGCTGTGGAGCACAGCCTCACTGGAAGGGTAATTTCTTCTCTCCCTACCATCAAATGTATTTCAAGTGTCAGATGGTGCCTTTAAGGCACCAGTCAGTACATGCATCAAGGCTGTTAAAGGTGATGTCTGTGAAAGGAATTATATTAGTTTGATTCTGAGACAGGTCCACTGATTGCAAGGTGGCTTCTATACTGGGTACATGCTGTTTTAACTCGTGCAACAACCTTATGTCTTTCTTTATTTTTTTTGAACAGCATCCTTATTTCCCTTCAGGTAAACCACACTTTTCCATCTCAGTCCTTGTAGTTCAGCGCAGCTGAACCATTGTCCCAAAGGTGGACATGAGTTACATACTTGGCCAAATAGGGATCCATCTCCATTGATCATGGTAATAAAGAGAGACAAGCATGCATATCAAGTTAGTTCAATCAGACTTCTTCCCCAGAAAATTTAAATATTGAATAGAATGACAAAGACAAAAACAATTGACACATGGTCATTAGTTCTTGCAGTATATCCTCCAGACTGTCCTAGTTTCTCTCCTTCCTAAGGCCTATGCTGGGTTTTATTACTTATAACTGCATAACTGAAACTGATACATACCATGATTTTAGAAAATGAAGAAATATGCATTATAAAATCAAGAAAATGTAACACCTTTATGGCCCACAGGACTCCCATTGGGTCTAAGTCCCAATGAGTTCTGTCCTTTTCCCATTTATGCCAGGAACACCCATTATTAGCCTGGTCACTCCCATGATTCCCATGACTCACCATATAAGCCAGTCACCTTATCCACTTTGTATCCATCCACAACAGTCCCCTACACTTTGGGAATCAGCCCAGATCATGCTTTCCCTTGAACACTGGTTTATTCGTTCAGTCGTGATTACAATTCATGATTACTTGAAATGATTTGCCTGGTCCTGGCTCAGTCTTGCTTCTTTTGACCAGATTCTTTCCAAATTTCAAAGTCAATATTAAAGTAAACTTCTATACTATTTTCTGTCTATCTATGACTGCTCTTAATATAATATACAAACACATTTACTATTTGTTAGAGAAATTTGATCACAGAAAACAAAATTTGGTTGGTTGGTTGGTTTTCCTAATGTAATTGTAGTAAAAATCCCCATCGTACTACCTAGACTTGTAGGGCATTGAGAAGTACATTAGTTATTTATTGCTGGATAACAAACTACCCTAAAGCTCAGTGACTTGACCAACAACACATCATCTCATAGTTTCTGTAGGTGTGGAATTCACACACCACTTAGCTGGGTCCTCTGCTTCAGAGTCTCTCAAGGGATGGAGTCAACATGTCATCAGTGTCTGTGGCATCATCTTGAGGCTCAAGTGGGCAAGGATCAAATTGCAAATTCACTAACGTGGAAGTGATTCAGTTCCACAAGGGATATTGGACTGAAGGCCAAGTTTCTCATTGGCTGGTATGCTGGAGGCTGCCTTCAGTTCCTTGACTTCTGGGCCTCTCCATATGGCACCAGGCTTCATCAGAGTAGGCAAGCAAGAGAGAGAGAGAGAAAGAGAGAAAGAGAGAGAGGGAGAATATGAACAGGATAATAGTTACAGTCCTTTATAAGTTTAGTTTGGAAGTGACATCCCATCACATTTGCATATTCTTTTTTTTTTTAAGATTTTATTTATTTATTTGACAGAGAGATAGAGAGAGAGAGCACAAATAGGCAAAGTGGTAGGCAGAGGGAGAGGGAGAAGCAGGCTCTCCGCTGAGCCGGGCATGGGGCTTGATCCCAGGACCCCAGGATCAGGACCTGAGCCAAAGGCAGCCACTTAACCAACTGAGCCACCCAGGCACACCACATTTGCATATTCTTTTGTTACTAGCAAGTCCTGTTGCCTGGACCACTTTCAAGAATAGGGAATTCCACAAGCTCATGAATACCAGGAGTCAGGTCAGAATCTGCTTTCCACAGTAGACTTCACCATTTTTTTATTCATTTATTGATATCATTCAGGAGCTTAATTGCCAAACATTGACAGTGGTAAGGCAGGAAACTACACAGCGTTCACTTTACAATGTCCTCACACTTCTGCATTTTATACAGTAGCACCTCTATGCTTGTGAAGAGAAACTTCACATACATTTCTTATTGAAATCATCTCATTGTCATTTTTAGTTACAGAGATCAGTGAGTTCCTTCAAAATTCATGGTGTTACATACCCTAGTGGCCATGATGCAACATGCTTTAAACATGCTAGAAACAATATTCCTATTTGCTTATGGTGCAGTACTATACAGGGTCCTCACTGACCATCAGCTATTAGTCATTGTTCTCCTTGAGGGAAGATATGAATGCAGTTAACTTGACTCTTTGGGGATGCCAGTGACTCTTGGGCTCATTTTTATGCTAAGCAGTTGAACATCTTCTTACAGAAGAATATCCATGTTTTTTTCATGTACCAAGTAGCCAGTCTTTTTCTTTTCTATTGTCTTTTAAGGATATTATCTTAACATGACAATTCTCAGTTACTCTTAAGTCTAATTTTTATATATCTCATTGTAGAAAGTTGATTGTGTATGTATGTGAGTGTGTATATGAGTGTGTATGTGTCTGTTTCCTGAATCGTTGTCTGCCTTGGAAAGCATAAATTTAAGAATTTTGTATTTTGGTGCTTATTTTTAATTAGTCTCATGACTGTAATCACCAGTGATCTAGTATATAAATAAGTAATTTACATGTACTGTGCTTTTTTGATGATAGAAATAGAAGACTTAAAATTTGAATCAACATTCACCTGTGTCATACATACAATGCAGGCATGAAAATAACTGTGATTTGCAAACAGTATGGGCATTCTGATTAATTGAACTTTCTAGTTAAAAGAAACAAAATATACGAAGGCATTCAGAGGCTGTAGTAAATGTTTACAATTATACCTGGAATTTTCACACTATAGTGATATAAGTTGTGATGCCAAAATATTGTGAGAGCACTGCTGACATGTGTAATTAATATTTTTTTTTATTCATTTATACTTGCATTTATTCACTCATTCAGTAAATAGTTGTGGAATCTACACTCTGTGCCAGAAGACATACTCAGTGCTGGTGAGCATAAATAACACATAGTCCTCACACTCTCAGTATTCACAGTTTATTTAGATAAATGTAAATGTATTTACATTTATTTAGATGTGAATAAATATTTATGCTATTTTATACAAAATAGTGATAATAGGAGAATGTAAATGATATGGAAATTGTATGGAGCCCAAGTTCCCAAACTTCTGTATTTCACTAATCAGAAAACTTAAAAAGAAATTCTAAGAGGCTCAAATAGACTTATTTTGTTAACTTCATGCTTAGAAAAACAAAATGTATTATCACAATCAAATCATAAAATATAGGCAATTTTTAACACTAAAAATATAGGAAAGGAAAAAAATATATAGGAAAGGTATGATCTTAGGTTAAACTACATTTCTTCCAAAGAGAACTAATTAGTTATCTATTTCTGTTAGCAACTGTCTTAGTTACCTATTTCTGTTTAACAAAGTAGCCCAAAGCCTAGAAGCTTACACAACAAAGATGTGTTCTCTCACAGTTTCTGAGGATCAGGAGCCTTGATGCAGCTTAGCTGGGAACCTCTGGTTCTGGGTCTCTACAAGGCTACAGTAGATGTGTCTGTGGAGTGAAAGATCTGATTCCTAACCACTCATGTAGCTTTGGCGAATCTTGGGTCCAAATGGGTTGTTGGTTGGAGGCTTTCCTCCACTAATTCCATTGGTGCCTCTACCCATAGCAGAACCCAGCAGGGCAGCTAGTTTCCTTCAGAGTGAATGAGCAAAAAGAGGGGTGTGTAGATGGAAGCCAGAGTCTCTCATAGCATACTCTTGGAGGTGGCAGCCCAGTACTTTTTTCTGGATCCCACTTATCAGAAGTGAGATACTAGCTGTTCCAGCCCACATGCAAGGGGATGAATACCAGAAAGTGGGGATCTGCGGGCCACCCTAGAGGCTGCCTATCACAGAAACATATCAACTTTTTTCATGTTGTATTATTGCATCTTGTGTTGATGAATCTCTGTAATAAATGAAAGGAGAAAAAAATAAAGTCTTCTCAGAAGTAAAACTGAACAGTATAGTCCCACATAAAAAAAAGAAATTATTAGAATGACTGTTAAATTGATATAAGCAAGAGCTATCGGGTAAGAAATAGCAAGGTGAATTTCTTCGGATCAAGGATAAAGGGGTACATACAGAGTCAGAACAAATAGCACTGCAGAGGTGCCAGAGGACCTTATATACCATGATGAGTAGCCGGGCTTGTTTTGTAAGAAGTGTTTCAGAAGACATTGAGGAGAGTGCTTGATGTCTTCTTTTCATTTTTATTAGTATAATATCTGTGAAATTATTAATAGAAAGTTGCTTTGATAAAAATATTAGTAAAGTTTATAGAAGATGTACATATATTTGTTGCTCAATGGTTAGATTCCTGTAAAGAGTGAATCATTTAAAAGTAATTTTCTAATTACAAAATAAGAAAAAATCACAGCCCTTTTTTGATTTTTTTTACGATTTCATTTATTTATTTATTTATTTGTCAGAGAGAGAGAGAGAGAGAGAGAGAACAAGCAGGGGGATCGGCAGGCAGAGGGATAAGCAGGCTCCCCGCTGAGCAAGGAGACTGATGTGAGACATAATTCCAGGACCCTGGGATCATGACCTGAGCCAAAGGCAGACGCTTAACTGACTGATCCACCCAGGTGCCCCTGATTTTTTTTACAAAAAGCCAAACATGTCTTTTAAAAAATACTTTGTCTTAGCTTATCCATAAAAAAATGTTTAGGAGGACTGTTCAGCTTAGCCTTCTATCATCAACGCAATTAATCTCTATTCTCTCCATTATGAGAACTATTGATACGAAGTCTTGGTAATAATCAGTAAAGTTCATTCCTAGCAAAACATTGTCACCTATTGTTTTGATGGTGATTTAATTAAGGAGCAACATATGTCAGTGAAGTGTCACTCTTAAAAATGCTTGAGAAACTCTATTTGGTTCCAGTGGTGATTCTTCTCATGGCTTCTTCAATAACTCCATAAAATGCATGTGTATACAACCTGACATCAATGTGTGTGCATGCATGTTTGTGCACATGTGTGCGCATGCACACACACACACACGAATACATGTGCCTACACATATACATTGAGGGAAACACAACTCTCTAGAGAGTTACTTCAGAATATCTCAATACAGTATTACTGGGAACGTAGCTCCTGGTCTGCAAATCACTTTACTGCATTTTGCCATAAATATGGTCTTATCACCTTCAAACAGATGTCCTGGGGGTACTGCCACATATGCTTCCAGTATGTGATATAAAAACATTTGGCAAGCAGTTTAAATATTAATCCAAGCTTATAAATGTTTCTGCCTAAATTTTTAATGTTTCCATCGTATAACTAGTTTACTTTGTTTCACATTCAAGGGCACAAAAATAAGATAATATTTCTTTGTAAAATCCAGATTATAAGGTGCAGTGCCTTTCTCACAATTAAGAAAATATCATTCTCTCTGCTCTGGGATTCCTTTGTCCCAAAATGATCAAGAACTCCTGAGATTATGCTCAATCTAAGTAGTCAGCATTCCTGGTTGCAGTTGCCTCATAATATGAAAAATAGAAAATGCAATGTATCAACTGAGCAGAGATCAGGATGAGTAAGTTGAGGTAGAAAGGAGTAGAAGTCTGGAATAAAGAAAGAGCATGTGCAAAGTCCCTCTGGCAGAAGGGACTATAACAGGCATAGGCAGCTGAGTGAGACTACAGCCAGTGAGACTAGAGCAGAAAGAATAAAGGAGAGAAAGTATAATTGGAAATGCAACAGGGAGGTTCTTCAAAGTACACTTAAAGGTATAGGAAATGTTGTGATCACATAGGGAGACTATGCAGAGAAAACATCCTCAGAATTGCCCTGAGACATGCCCGCACCTACAGTCTGGGTAGAGGTTAATCTTGCAAATGATAAGTAGCAACCAGACAGATTATCAGGAAACATAATGTCCAAGGGAATGTAGCATTTCCAGAAGAAGGAATTGATTAACAGTGCTGAATGCTGTGGAGGCAACAAGAGACTTTAATAATAGAAAGCTGGAAATTGTCAGTGACTCTAATGAAATATGTTTTGGTGCAGAATAGAGGCAGAAGCTAAAATGGAATGAGTTGAGGAGAAAGTAAAGAGTGAATAAAATGGAGGCAGAAAATAAAGACGGTTCTCCCTAGGAGTTGGCATACCAAGTGGGGGAAATAGATTGGTTGTAGCTAGTAGCACTTGCCTGGTTGAATAAAGATAGTTTTAAAATGTGGAGGGGCTTGACTTAAAAAATATATATACATAAGAAACAATAATGCTACTCCTAGGTATATACCCAAAAGAATTGAGAACTGGTACTCATACAAATTTATGTACATGCATGTTTATAGAAGCAGTATTCACAATAGCCAAAAGATAGAAACAGCCCAACTGTTCATCAGTATATGAATGAATAAACAAACGGTGATAAATAGATGTGACGAGTTCTTTTTCAGACATAAAAACTGATGAAGAACTGATACGTGCTACAACATGAATGAACCTCTAAAACATTATAGCAAGTAAAAGAAACCAGACACAAAGGATTACATATTTTCTGATTCTTTCTATATGAAATATCTAGAATAGCTAAATTCATAGAGAAAAAATGCAAATTGGTGATTGCCATGGACTATGGGGAGGGGAAATGAGAAACAGCTGATTAATGGCTATAGGGCTTCCTTTTGGGGTTTTGAAAATGTTTTAGAACTCGATAGATTTTGGAACTAGTTTGTGATTGCACAACATTGTGAGTGCACTAAATGCTATTGAATTGTCACTTTAAAATGATTAATTTTATATTATATGACTTCCACCTCAATTTAGAAAAAATAAGAGTAATCAATGATAAAGATCTAACAGCGGGAAAAATGAAGTATGCAAGAAAGAGAAGAGATATCAAAATACAGTATTCCTGAGAAGTCAGGAGGGAGTTGGAAGGAAAGTACAGATAACTTTATTTCTGAAGTTATCCATATTTTTTGAAATTCCATTTTAGGCTAGTATTATACAGAATTTAAAAATTTCAAAGTAGATAAATGTAAGGGACATAAATATCTGAATATACTCTTTTGCACATTTGCCAATGAGCGTGTATATACTTAAGGACAATTGCATCTTTCATTGAGTCTTTCCAAGAGCCAGAGCTATTAAAATTTGTCCAGATTTGAATCCTGGCTCTGCCATTAGGTATGCCAATTTGGGCAAGCAAATTAACATAACTTTGCCTCAGTTTCCCTATCTGTAAATAGATATGATAAACATACCTACTTCAGAGTGTTACTTTGAAGAATATATTAAATAGTACCTATAAGGATTTAGGAAAATGCCTGGCACATCTTCAGTGCCCAATAAAATTGGCTATTGTTAATAATCATTCACAGATGAAAGCAGTGGTATTACCCCACCATACATAAAATTTGTGTTAATACCACTTTTCCTAAAGATGCTTTCTGCAGTAAACATTTTATGCTTTCTATGTCCAACACCTCTTGAGAATCAGGTAGGACAAGGTATTTGTCTTTTGTATCAGAGTTATGGAAAACTTGTTTTCTAAATAGAGACCTACCTCAGTCTCATTGGTACTCTCTGAAATCAGCTAAACTAACAACTAAACATAAAGAGAGTCTAAAGTTATTATGAGATGCAGTATGTTAATAATAATAATATGCTGATTTATTTTCTGTGGATCACTAAACACTCAAATAATACAAGTTACCAATGTATTATTTTAATGATTAAAAATTACAGTTTTCAGATGTTTGGAATTTTCTGTCAATCTTGACAAAAAAATATTGAAATCTTTTTCTCTAGTAAACTTCAGGTGAATTAAGATGCATCTTGTTTTTTGTTTGTTTAAATTGAAAAAATCTATTACTAGTTTGGCTTCCTGGGGATAAGGAAGTACATCAGAATAAGTAGATTAATCTAAAAGGGAGGGAAATATTGAGATATAGAGAGAATCTGTTGAGTAAATTGGTAATTATTTATTCTTTCAGAGTGCATTGGCCTTTGATCAGTCAGTGCTGGAAGCTGTCATGAGAAATAGAGTTCAAATTGTAGAAGGATATGTATTTGCATCAACTTCTCATCGATCCAGGATAAAGAACCTTAATATTATAAAATTTTTAGCATAGTTCTATGATATGAACACATTTTATCCTTAAGAAAACTATGGCATTGTGGGTAAGAACATAACCTCTTTGTGGATTGTTGTAAGGGTTAAATGAATTAATAAATACAATTATATATAACAGTGCCTGGCACCTAATAAATATTCAGTTATTGTTAGCTATTATTTTGTATATTATTTGCTTTTTAAAAAAAACGTGTTGTTTAACCAGAGAGTGATGCACAGTTCAAGAGCAACTGTAGATTGATGAATATATTTTTTTTTAACTTTGAAAAGTAATGAGACACATGACCATGTAAAATCTTTCTCAACAGGGAACTATTAAGGAAACCAGGTGGTTCTGATGGACTTCTATATTATAACTCAATTTAAAAGGAAACCATACCCACAAATTTTTCATATATTCACAATCCCTTTTTGAGAATTATTTTAAATAGCATAAAAATGTAAATTCTTTAATCTTCTGTATCTTGGATCAACTTCCTTGATCATTTATCAGGGAATATAATAAATCTGGATTGATGTCTAAATTTAATTTGGAAAAAAAATTAGTCTTAATTTTCAATATTATTTTCTTACTTAGAGAATAGGAATTCTACATAACAACATACAGATTCGTCAGTTATAAGTCAATATTTGACCTAGCGATCTATTAGGAATTCATCAGCATACATACAAAGTTCATATTTAAACAAAAATGCATAGGATGTCTATTGCAACATTTTTAATAACGAATACTGAAAACACCTGAAATGTTCACCAATAGAGATTGATTAGATCAAGTCTGGTAACTCTTGTACAATAGCTACTCAGCTATTAAAATAAATGTGATAGACACGTATTAAATTAGAAATCATCACAAGTTATATTAGTTTTAAAAATGCAAAATGCAAAAATGTCTATAATGTGATCCATCAGGTCACACTCAAGTATATGTATGTGCACATACAGAGGAGGCTTTTGCAAAATAGCTTTATGGACAGGGTTTGGGGATAAGAGTGAAGGACTTTCATATTATATTCGGTACCTCTTGATAGTTTTAGTAATTTCTAATGTCAACAATATCTGGTTGATGCAATGATGGGACATTTTAATTTTATTATATACTTCTCTATATTTGAAATTACTAACACATGATAATTTAAGGTAACATATTGAACATCCTGATAAAACAATACATTCCCCTTAGTTCATCTGTATCATTGCATAATCTTCATTTCTGTTTTTAATCTATTGTAATTATGTACTCATTAATTTATATTCTCCTTTAAACTATGAGCTTTTGCAGAGCTCTGAGAATTAGCATAGCACCTGATATGAGTGGTAGATAGTTAACAAATGTTGCTTATATGATCCAAAATATTCATCAAGAACATAGATTTCAAAATAAAATAGACATGGATTTAAATTAAGATTTTTGCCATCATTTAGCTGATAGTTACTGGTACGTTGCAAGGATTTGGATTGCAAGGAAAACAAAAATAACAACAATTCCTATCATATGGAACTTTAATAACGATTACATGATACACCTTTTTTTTTTTTAAAGATTTTATTTATTTATTTGACAGAGAGAGAGATAGCGAGAGCAGGAACACAAGCAGGGAGAGCGGGAGAGGGAGAAGCAGGCTTCCTGCCGAGCAGGGAGCCTGATGTGGGACTCGATCCCAGGACCCTGGGATCATGACCTGAGCTGAAGGCAGACGCTTAACGACTGAGCCACCCAGGTACCCCATGATACACCATTTTTAAAAAGAATGCCACTGTGATTGTAATATAGAAAGTCTTCCATAAAATTAAGATCTCTTCCTCATTTCCCTTTTTCTACTACTCATTTAATAGTATAAGACATCAGGTTCTCCTTGCAAACATTTTAACACATTTTTTTTATATATATAGGTAATTTCCTGTTGGAATGAAATAGAAGTTAAAACATCCAAAAATATGTTGACAGAAGATGTGGAAATTTTCCTCCCATCTGTAGGCAGTAGGGAGTCAGTGATGGGAAATTAATTTTTAAAAGATATTTTGTATCAAACATTTTTTATCATGAATCATGTATATAAATATATACTTAAGCAGAAAAAAATATGATATATCAACTTTGCTTCCGGAGGAGATCCAAGCAGTGGCAGGCAGTATGAGTAATTTGGGAGACCAGTACAAAAGCTTTAGGATAATATATAATTCAGTTATAGAGATGCAAGTCATTGCTGTTAGTCTGAAAGAATTATAGTAATTTTTACTGCCGCCATTTATTACTTTGGATTCCCCAAGGTTAGGGGTTAAGGGAACTGCCCTTCCAGAGTCTTTGTTGTTGTTTTTCATGAGAGTAGTGGTCAGCTTGTCTTTGCTTTATTTTTATTTATTCATTTGTTTTTAAGTTGAGTTCACAATTTAAGCTTTACCTACTAGCTAAGAGTTTATTTTTTCAGCATAGAATTAAATCATGAATTTAGATTAATAGCCTCTTTGTAATATTGCCATTGCCCAGTAGACTAATTACAAAACCACAAGCAGTAAGAAAGATAAGAAAATGCATTTACTCATATATGGAATGTTGACATTTGGCATACAGCTCCAAAGTGGATGTTTACACAGTAGCTATCTTAATATCCTTTTCCAATAGGTTACATATTATTTCTGACTTGAACGTCTCATCCTATATACGGCGCACTAAACAAACAGCTGTTAACCTATGCATAATTAAACATATTTCACAAGGCATTTTAGATATTGTGGACATATCCATTCGTTGATTTGCAGAGAATTGTGCCACTGTTTGTTACTGGATTTGAGGTCATCCGATCATAATGAAGTTCAATGAAATCTGAAGACTGGTTAGAAAAGGCTTAACCATAACCACTTGCTATCTATTGAAATATGTGGGGAAGCACAGATTGTATCATCATGAAATTGTCACACATGGTGCAACTCCATTTGCTAACAGTCACAGAGGGTGATACTTGGCATTTGAAATGCCACTATAGTATTAAACTCATTATGTGAAGTGATAATATCTAGTACAGGATTTTTAAAAAATGTCTCATTGTTGGTTGTGATTTTTATTCAAGCCATCCAATTTTAACATTTCAATGTAATAGTTTACTCCCTTTTTTTAGATGTGTGTTCTATGGAATCACAAATAATAATTTTAGTCATTACTATTTCTGAGAACAGATCTTGTGATACTCCTATATCTCAAGTTGTCTTCATGCAAGGTCAAGGTTGGTACCTGGGAAGGGGCTGAATGAAGCCAGCAGGACAGAGAAACTTTCACACAGGTGTGGTCTCATAGGCCTAGGAGATTGGGAATTGGCTTCAAAATCAGAAAGACCTGAGTTAAAATCCCTATCCACTATTTCTAAGCTACATGATTTGGAGACTAGTAATTCACTGTTCATTCATTCCATCAGTCCATCAGTAACATTTATACGGTGGTAACTTTGAGGCCAGCACCATCCTAGGCACTGGGGAAATAGCAATGGACTAGGCAAAATGGGAAGAAACAAACAAGGACACATAGCAGATATGAAGTACAGTGAATCTCCAAAGGGAACCTAATCGTGCAGGGTCAGCTGAAGCATGTCGGGTACAGCTGGGGAAGCTGAAGCCAAAGCATGAATTGGCTCATTCGGAAGTAGGAGAATTCAGGGAACCCAGAGCAGAGCAGCTGGAGGAAGAACAGCCTGTGTGGGTTCCCGCAGACTGACGTGTTTGTTTGAGGACTTGAAATGAAAAGCCTGGTTGGTCTGCATCTTGGTGGTGGTAGTGTTGGGGGGTGGGGGTCTGGAGAGGGCAACTGTGGCTAGATTCTGAAGGGCCTTGAGAGGAATGTCCAGAATTCAGACATTTTTCCTAAGAACATTGCTTAACCTCTCTAAATGCCAGTTCATTCAGCTTATAAATAAAGATAATATTATCTAATCTTATGAGGTCTTTATAAAGGTGATATGAGCTATATGTATATAAGTTGCTTAGAAACAAGGTCTGGCACATTATAAATAAGGTATCATAATAGCTTTGATTCCCACAGGACATTTGGCAATGGCTGGAGACATTATTGCTTGCCACAGCTGGGGGTCGTGGGTAGAGACTAGGAATGCTGCTCACATCCTAAAGTGCACAAAATAGCCACCCACAGCAAAGAACTGTCAATAGTGCTGAGTTTGGAAACCCCTCACCTAGAGTGTGCTGGCCAAAGTTGCAGTAGGGGCCATTGCTGGCACAAGGTGCCAACACTGAACTCCTGTCTTTAAAGCTCTTTATTACATGGTTGTCTCTATCTTTTGCCTTTGCTCTCTTCCTTTGTACTGGAATACAAAGTAAACATCTTATGGTGAATTACATATAGAGTTTGCTTATTTTCAAAGCTGCTGAAACATACATACCTTCTCTAATCAGCTTAAGCAAACGCCTGCAGTGGGTGGTAATTGTAGCTGACAATAGCAAGCATGTATTTCTAAAGTGGCTGTAGAGAAACATGAAGATTATATGGGAGTGTCAAATCTGTGATGTAGGCGGGGCTGTATCAAACATCTGCAAACAATATTGCTAGAACATCCAAATTAAGCAAAACCAGTTTTTAAAAGAATGTAAAGTTAGCATTATATGTAGAATCTGGAAAACATTAATGTAAGAAACTATTTATCTAGACTAAACTCAGGGCTTATATAGTCAATACATGTTATTGATTGTGCTATGAGGTTCTATATACAATCTCCTGAATTTCCTTAGGGATGTCTATATTTATTTTTATTGCAATATTACCTTAATTAGATGTTAAATAATAGTAGTGGCTGGGAGGGCTCATGTTTTGTAGTTTCTAATTTCAAGATTGAATAAGAACAAATGCTTCTGTAGTGGTTTATATGTAGAATTTGGCAAGTTTATAATATTAAAAAATTATAGGTGTCGTAAGTGTTAATTTACTTAAGTCCAAATTTATTTTCAATATAAACATTTGAAATTAGTAAGTATATTCTAATAATATATGCAAAAATCATATTTATGTGCATTAATTTTTATGTGAGTACATTTTAATTTTGAATGAAACTAATTACTAGAATCTATTAGGTTCAAACTTTACTTTTCACAATGCATAGGTAACAAGACGCCCAGATGAAAAAGGTATTAGTATTTAGCAAATTTCATAGGTCAGATGAAGTTAGGAAATATAACTTTTAAAAGTTTAAAAACAATTACAGTTGACCCTTGAACAAAATGTGGGTTGGGGGTATCACCTCCCCACGGAGTCAAAAATACCTTTATGGGGCACCTGGGTGGCTCAGTCAGTTAAGCATCTACCTTTGGCTCAGATCATGATCCCGGGGTCTTGGGATTGAGCCCTGCTTCGTCAGACTCCTTGCTCAGCAGGAAGTCTGCTTGTCTCTTTCCTTTTGCCCGTCCCCACCACTTGTGCTTGCTCTCTCTCTCAAATACATAAATAAAATATTAATAAAAATATAAATAAAATATTTTAAAAATACCTACATAATTTTGACCCCATCAAAACTTAATTACTATGGCCCACTGTTAACCAGAAGGCTTACTGATAACATAAACAGTCAATTAACACATATTTTTTGTGTTGTATATATATATGTATATATATACCGTATTCTTTCAATAAAGTAAGCTAGAGAAAAGAAAATATTAAGAAAATCACAAGGAAGAGAAGATACATTTACAATACTGTACTATATTTATTGAAAAGAATCCAAGTATGAGTGGACCCACACAGTTCAAACCTGTGTTATACAAGGGTCAACTATATTACATTTTTAAATTTATAATTCAGAAGTAATAAAAACAATAAAATATCAAGGTGGGATAGCTGTGTAATAGCCACAAGATCCAGGGTAATATTTCAAAATACCAATCTGATTATGTCATTCCTCTATGGAATATCTTCTCATGGTTTCTCATTATACTTGGTTAAAACAAACAAAGAAAAAAACAAAACAAAAAAACACAACTCCCCAAGAGAGCCTAGTGCCCAGTACAGTCTTTTTCTACATCTCCAGTCCTCCTTACACCAGATGCCTACAACCACAGGACCTTTACATATGCTGTTGCCTTTACCTGAAAGTCCCATTCCAATTAGTCCTTTGTGCTATGTGTATACTTAATCACTCAGACTAGGTCAAATCTCTAGATAATACATATTCAAGGAACCTCAATCTCTCTTTTTATAGTGCTATGACAGTGGTCATTTTTCTATGTATTTATGTGCTGATTTCATAGAGGGAGCAGAAAAGAATTGCAGCAATTTTTCTAATCAATTTATCACAGATTTACAGGGTTTACCAGTCTTTTTTCCCAGTCATTCCACGTGATGACACATTTGTGGAAAAGATGAGGCCACGAGAGAAAGAATAATAATTATAAATAAGACTCATGTTTGTATAGGACTTTATATTTTACTAAGCCTATTTTAAGTCTTATTCTCGTTTGATCCTTGCAATAATCCCACGAGGAATGTAGGAAAGTTATTTATTTAACAAACATACTTTAAGCATTATTATGATGCTGAGTGCTAGGGATACAAATACAAAAATTAGCAGCAATTTTACCCCCCTGCCCTCAGGGAGATCCTTTTCTGAAAGGGGTGGGGAGGAGATACAAAAATAGCTAACTATAATGGAGGATAATTAGGGCTATGTTCAATATAAGAAAAGATTGATGTGTGAATGAGAACAGGAAATGGTTAATTCTGTCTGAGGAAAATAAAGAAGTGGGGGAAGGATTGCAAGCCGAGAAACAACATGAATGCATAACACATGATAGATGGTTTGTGTTGCACAGAACTCAGAGATGCAGAGAGATACTAGCCGAGTATCTTCTCATGGTTTCTCATTATATTTGACACCTGGGGCTGGACCCATCTTGGTGTCCTCTGCATACCTCTGTATTGGCAGCATTCTCAGGCAGGTTCTCCTCTGTTACCAGCAAACAGTTCCAATCTCATACTGGAGATAGTTGTTGTTCTCTCAGCATTTCCAGCAAGAGTCTCAAAATCGTGTCTTATGGATTTTGTTTGGGTAAATCAGACACTTTTCTCAGAGGTAGGCAATGTGTTAATGGTCCACATCCAATTAAAAAGTCTACTTCAAAAGTCAGATCTAGATTGAGTGTATCCAAACCCCATGCCTTAAACCAGTGGTTCTCAAATTTTAGCACACATTAGACTCCCCCTGGAAGGCTTATTAATACAAAGATGCCGGCTAGCGCTCCGCAGAGTGTGTCTGATTCAGCAGGTCAGGGTTGCAGTTATAACAAGTTTTTAAGTGATTCCAACACTGCTGATCTGGGACCACAATTTGAGAACGACTGCCTTTGAGAATTTGAAGTTTCTCATGAAAAATCTGAGTGATGTTACCTAAAGATATGGACTGGATTCTAAGCCAGCTAAAACCACAGAGTTCAATTCTGACTGTGCAAATTTGGGAAGTCTATGATAACTGCTCTTATTTCAGTCCTTTTCCCTTTACCTTGACCCTTTCTATTTCATTTGTTCAGTAGCCTCATGATTCTCTACTGACTCCACAAAGTTGCTTACCTTCAAGCACTAGATCTTTACCATTATAAATCAAAACATGTGATTTTTTTTCCTTTTCTCAGAAGAACCTGACCCAAAGATCTGATGGCTGCATAGTCATTAAAATCACAGAACAGATCCAGAGTCCTTGAGTTAAGCACTTTGTTTTGTCTTCTATATGACCTTGGGCATGTTACTTAACATCTGAATGCCTCAATTTCTTCATATGTAAGATGTTGATAATAATAGTATCCAATAATAATAACACTGTCATAAGTTATTGTGAGGATTCAATGAGTTAATATACGCAAAGTGCTTAGAACAGTTCCTGACACATACTTAAGGATTGTATAAGCCTTAGCTCTTATTAAAATCGTCCATTGTCAGTGGCTTTAAATAATTAGACTTGATAGATTTTAGAAGAGAAAAGGTACTGAAACACTGACAGAATTTAATCCCTTCCTTTAACAGTCAATATGCATACCTACAGAGAATTAAATGATCTGGCCAAGGGTAAAGAGATGGTTAGTGGGCTCAGAACTCATGTTTCTTGTGCTGTTGCTACTATACAATATAATTCTGACTTCTTTCTAATGAAGCAAGACTTCTCATGGAAAGACCAGGAATTTCAGAATCATAGGAAAGTAGGTTGGAATTCCATTTTATTCCATATTCTAACCAAATAATTATGAGCAAATTAGGTATTCTTTAGAGCCTCTGTTTCCTTATTATTAAAATATTAAAACAGATATTTGTGTGTCTGTGTGGGGGGGGTGGTTATACAGATTTGTATGTAAAGTGCTTAGCACAGTCCTTGGAAAAATATCAGTTTTTTGGTAAATTTTTAATTCCTTTCTTCTTTTCTGTTTCCTTACATAAGCCTATTGCATCTATGCACAAACCTTTGTCTGCTATGTCAAGAGGATGACTAATGGTAGAAATTGTAGGTTGTATGTAGATTATATGAATGTAATGGGGAAAATATTCTATAAGAAGGTTTTCAATGCCCTACCAAGCACTTTTGTCAGTGACTATCCCCTTCAGTTATCTACAGAACTATGAGTACAATTATTAATAACTACCATTTATGGAATGCTTTAAATATGCCTGGCATTGTGCTAAGTCCTTGATATGAAGGAATCTATGTATTCCTCATCACAATGCTAGGAAGTTGGCACTACTGTTAGGCCAGTTTTGCAAGAGACAGTATTTTTACTGAAGTCTGAATGTCTTCAAAGCCCTCATGCAACTTGGCTTATATCTAAATTGTTAGGACCTTTGTACCATGTATCATGTAAGGGTTGAACAAAAGGCAGAATGGAAATGGTAGATCTTGACTGAAATGACTGACACGCTATTTTGAAAATGAATTGAATTTTAGTTTTTAGTATAGCTTCATGTATGTCCATACTTCTTCATGGGAAAGATATGTGATAGGCCAAATATACTCATTCTGAGGTCTGTGATATGGGGGCACCTCTCCTCATATGACCTATTCTTTTTATATCCTGGCCTGTATCTGGTGAGGAAGATTGGCCTATGCTGTCCTTAAGACATACTCTGATGTTTTCTTTCCTCTGGCTTTGCTGAACGACTTTTCTTCTCTTTCTAAATGCCTTTATCCACCTTATCCATTTGCCTAAATCTGATAAATTCTTCAGAATAGCTCAGTTGCCTTCTTTCATGAAGTCCTGCCCAGAATATACTCTATTAATTGCTGATCTCAGAGTTCTAATTTGCTAAATGTCTTAAAAGTATTTAATATATAATTAATACATGTATAAATTTGAAAAATAAAAGAGATAAAATAAATAAAATAACCAATTGCGATTTCACCAGTAAGAAGGAAGTTGTGCTTACAATTTGCCTGCATGAATATGTGCACATGTAAAGTTACATATGTATGTATGTATATAAAATAAAATGTTAAAAATATCTTCCACCTATACATGTTAAAACAGTATCTTCCATTTATACATTTGCATGAGTTTTAATAGGTATAAGTGCTTTATAAGGCATTCCAAATGACAATGTAGCAAGACATGATTCATTTTCTGTCTACTTATTTAATATAAGATCTTGAGCAAACTACTCATTCTGTTGTTTTTCGTGGAAAAATATTTAACTTATAGGATTGTTTTGAGGATTAGATAAAATAATGCAAATAAGATGTGTAATAGTATTTCTCATATAATAAGTTTTCAAATAATTTATCATTAGTATTCTTTGCATTATCATTATTTATTTATTCATTCAACATATGTCCCCTATGTATCCAGAAATATGCTAGCTCTATCTTAACTTCTAGGAGCTTAAAATCTGTTTAAGTTATTTTTACTAGATAACAGTATTTCCACAAATGACAGAGGGAAATGAAGGATAAGCATGTGGCAAATTAGAACAGCTAAGACTTTAGTCTTAAAAATGAGGTAGTGATACAAAAAATTGCAGAGAACAAGATTTCCTGTATCTCGATGGAGATTTCATAATGAGCTATCCAAACTTGTAACCTGCAACCTCAGGAATTTTCTTTTATCTTCCAGAACCTATAGTAAAAAAGCAAAAACCAAAATAGCTCTGTCACGTCCAGCCACTGTCAATTAATGCCTGGAACTGAATTAACTATGAGAAAACCAATTCAAGTAACACGAGACTCACCAGCTGTCAGGCAGGGTTAGTGTCCTTGGAGGAACCACATACATATTTTGTTGCCAAGGAAAACAGCCTATAACATCATCTTTTTTTTCAGTGCACGGGTAAATTCCTGCGTCATCCATACAAAACCTTCAGACCTCCAAGAGGCCAGAGGGTACAGATTAAAATTCATGCCTAGCAGAAATAACTTCCACCCTCCTCACTACACTCTCGTACACAGTATTCAAAAGAGAATCCCAAGGACTAAGCTATTGTCTCAACTCTGCTTTGAACTCCGTTCATGTATAAGCATAGAGCAGCTAGTGTTTTACAAAGGGCAGGGGTGGTTACATTTAAAGTACTTGGCATTATCAGGAATCCTTGTTTATATCCTTTTTATGGAAGCCACAAAATGTATCTGCTACATTCTTTTTTACCTTAAGCCTTTGTTGTCAGGTTGGGAACACTGTTGAATTCTGTTAAACAATGGGGAATGGGTTTTTACAAACAACCATGTGTGTGTGTGTGTGTGTGTGTGTGTGTGTGTGTGTGTGTCCCAAAGACCTGTAAAGCAAAGGAGACCATTAAAAGAAAATCTTAAAGCAAATCTGTGGGTTACCGGGCCCATCTGGGTCTTTACTGACTGTGTTCCACTGGTTTATTTGACTGGAAACACCTGTTGTTTTCTCTGCAGAGCTGTTGGGAAGAAAAGGTGTACAGCCGGAGCCTACTGATTAGAACATGTGGCTGGTGCATGAACCTTGGTAAGTCGTAGTAAAGCAAGAGTGTAAATACTGGAGTATACATTCTTTGTCAATTCCATGCTACTTTTGGAAAATTGTTGGCATTTGGTTTTTTGCATTTGGCACTATAGACTATTTTAATAATGTTTACACTCTTGTTCTGCTCCCTATCTCAACAAGCTGTTAAGAGAAGCCACATTTAAACAAGCATCCCTGCATCTTTTGCTTTTACTTGAAGAGGGTAACAGGCTGTTCCCCAGAATAGTCTGTAAAAGATCTTCTCCAAATAAACTACTTTAATGCTAAGCAAAATGCCACATATGTAAAATAGGTAATGCTGGATTATGTAAAATGCTTTTTTAAAAGATGAGGGAAAAGGACTTAGCATCAAATAAATCTGTCAGCATGGGGAGTTCCAGAAATAGTTTTAAAGGTAGTTTGAACTGCTTAATATTGCAATTGCTATTTATTTCCTCAAATTAGTCTCCATTATCTTGTGAAAGGACCTTAAGAATAATTTGTTTGACCTTCCAGGGGTTTATGGCCAGCCATATTATAAAAAGATGTTTTAAAGAGTGTTCTAGGAGTCTTCTAAAACCTAATTTAATCTTTGTATCAAACACTTTTACTTATTGCTTATTCCCTTCCAAACACTCCCACAATCCAAATTTCTCAAGGAATCCTTTTTCTATATTAGTGTTAATGCATTGGTACGCAGTAGGGAAATTAGCCTTGAGTTATATGTATCAAGAGAAACAACAAAGCGAATGGGCTTTGTTCTTAGCAAGCTTATTTAATCTCTCAGATATGTAAAAATGAATCAGAAAACAATATAAGCCACTTCTCCTTAACTGCAATGAATGTTGGACTAAAAATGTATTTTAGAGAGTACCTCCTTTAGACCCTTCTTTTTCTATTTGAGAAAAAAACAGGCTCAGAATGCTAAAACAATTGACCCAAGGCCCACAAGCAGGTATTTGGCAGCATGTTAATAATCCAAATGGAACTTTGTACCATATAGTTTTATCTTTAACGATCAAAGGCCAATACTTATCATTTAAGCCTCTATAACAATTTCTAGAATATATCATTATGAATTTATTTTGGGGGGAAGCTGTACATTTAGACCTGTGGGGTGTCTATTTGTAAGTCAGTTTTCTTGGAATCTGCTTTTATATTTATGGTATTTACACATCTGTCTTCCATAATATTGCTATTTCTTAGAGTCTGTCTAGAGTTTTGACCATTCAATCAGCATTCTATTTAGTAAGGTATTGAATCCAAAGATGCAGTGAAACAATCCCAACTAAAGATGGGCTTTAGGAACTAATGTCAGGCAGAAGCAGTTAAAATACTTGGCAACTGACTGAACTGCTATGCTTGCCATGTATGAATTTCCTAGAGATAAGGCAAATTGTGCTTTGGCAAGAGATTAGCACTCATTTTTTTTTTAATCATTTCCTCTCTCTCTCTCTCTCACACACACAGGTTAAAAAAAAAAAAAAGTCAACTGCTGTCCATGGTGCTAATTGAGAACTTTACTGGGGACTGGCACCTTGTATAGAGCCAGCTTGTGAAAAGCCTTTAACAGATACTGCTTTTAATCACTATAATTTTGGCAGTACCAAGCATATTTAGATACTAGTTCAGCACCCAGAGAGTTCTCCCCTAAGTCAAATGAGTTAAGGGTACCTGCAGTTGTTTAAATAGACACATTTGACTTTCAGGTAATTTTTAGGGAAAAATATGGCAAATGGACAAGTGTTGAGAATTATTCCTTAAAAAAAGACAGACTTAGCCTCTCAGCTCACATGGTTTATTTTAGCAATTTCAGAGGCTGTGTACTCAACTTCTTGTGTGAATTGTGCTTTTATACCATTCCATTTGACAATTAAAATGGAAAAACGTGGAAAAAGCCATTGTTTGTTTTTTCTATAGTGCCATCAATGTGCACTGCACTGAACAATAGTCAGGGCATGGCAAACAAAGGCTCTGCCCTGTGGAGCTTACAATCGAGCAGCATGATACAATGCAGAACAATACAATTCAGAACAAGCATGTGGTGATTAAGAAGCTTTCTAAGTGGCATTCTTTGCAGAATAGGAGGGTTTTGTTTTGTTTTTGTTTTTTTTTTATAAATCAGTGGGCGGGGGGGTGGACATACATTAATTGAGAAGCAGTTTCATCTATAGGGACTTTGACAGAAGACACAAATCAGCCTTGGGTGAATAGACCAAGGAGGAAAGAAGATTAGGAGGATGGTATGATCAGTAATTAAAGATTTCAGGGCAGGATATCTCTGCAGTGAATGGAGAACTGGGGAGCTCCTGGAAATAATGAGTATAGCCACATTATAAAGAAGAAAATAGGAACCATGGTATTTAAAAAAAAAGAGTCCTTTTCTAGTATATCAGGAAAGAAGCTGGGTTTGAAAGCATCCATGGAAAACACATAGGGATAGGAATGTGTTGTGTGTCCTTCAAAATTTGAAATTTAACTTGAATCATACAGAAATTCTGGCAGGTATTTGATAAATGAACTCTAAGTTGGTTATGGAAGAAGAAATGGTGCCATATAGTTAGAATTGTATGTTGAGAAGTCATGAATCCACAACAGTGGCTCTGTGGATTCAAACAGATTTTGGAATGTAAATCTGTTGTTCTGTGTGTACAACATTTCAGTAAGGTAGAACAACTACCAGAAGCAAGAAGGTATTTATATTCGCTCCAATAATAATGGCCAATATTAATTGAGTGCCTACTACAGCAAAGCACTATTCTCAACAGTACTTACATTATCTCCTTCATTCCTTACAGCAGCCCTGTGAGGTAGGTAATATAATTGTTATAAACTCCATTCCACAAATGGATAAATTGAGGCACAGACTAAGTAACTTCTGAAAACAGTCTGTCTTCAAAGTCAGTACTCTAAGCACTATGCATAAATTCCTTTCAAAATGCAGATTCCCATTCTCAGGAAAAATTCCTTGAAGGAATCTTCATGTATTTTCATGAAGGTTAGGGAACACTGATTTCTTTTGTGCTTCTGTTATTCCATATATCGTTTTCCCTGTACAGTTTGCATTCTGCTGAAATCTACTATATGAATCAGTAAATTAAGATGAATAAGATGCTATTGTTTGTGCCAAGTACAATAGATTTAATATCTAAAATTCTAGATTAAATATTAAGAGATTGGAAAGAATATTATGAATCCACTCAGCCCCCATGAAAGAATAGAGTAAAACTGGTAACTAGAACATGTAATAGATTAAATTTTGAGCCACTGGAATATATTCGCAAATGTCTTTTTGCTGTATGTGCTTCATTGCAGGAGGCCCCAGAGTGGTTTATGGCAGCCTAGGTTCACCAGTATCGCATCTAAATAGATTATAGCTAAATGAAGAACTTAAATAGCTTTCCTATTTTTTATCCCAGATGTAGCAATATCAAAATCATTTTTTTGCTATGCAAGACCCCTTATCTTTCTATTTTTTGTGTCTTTGTCACACCCAAGCTATCTCTTTATTCCAGGAGCCTTCATAAAGTTCTTGAATGTGAATTATTTTAGGTGACATTTTATTTTAAAATACAGTGGGCCCTAGAGCACCTTTTGCTTCAGATAGGAGGAGATGAAAACCAACTGCTATAGGAAACTTCTGCTATGGGAATTATTATGACAATCCTAAAGGAATTGAGACCACTAGTTTAAGAACATGAGAACAAAATGCCAAGGACTTTTAAGTAGCTGCTTTTCTTGCTAAATGTAAGCTTGCATGATCTCTTTGTTCCTTGAACTTGAATAGCAATTTTTCTTCAAGTCTTCTCAACCCCTAACAAGTGGTTCACCAAATAAACAAATAGGGATGGAGAACACAACAAATTTCGTTAAATGCTCTATTTGCACAAGATTTTCTAAAACTCCTAAAATTATTTTAAGCAGATATGCATTTAACTTTTAACTATAATAATGTAGGCTGGAGTTAATATAAGGGGGAAGAAAGGCTAAACAGAATTTAAGGACCCAAAGCATATCTTCTTCAACTAATATTCAGATGTGAAAGGCCTAGGCTGATTTAACTTTACTCACAAGTACCATTATCAATTTTTAGTTCTTTCTTGATCTAATTCTTCTTGTTTCCCTATCCTGTTTATTAATTCGGTCTCATAAGCTAAAAATTCATCAGATCTTCCCTAAATTAAACAGTAACAATAAAACTACCACATTTCATTCCAAATAACTGTGGGGACTTTCTCCCTTCAAAATTAAAATTCTCAAAAAAAGGGGGGTCTACATTTCCTATTTATGATATGTTCCTTCAGTCCCTGTAATAGGGGTCTGCCATACCATTCCACTGAAATACCTCTTTTGAATATAATTAAAGATTCCTTTTTTGCCTTTTGTTTTTTCCTAAATTGAGATATTTATTTCAGTGAAAAAGCAGGGAATTCTAAATAATTTTTAATGTGTGCATTATATAAACCAAAGACCTCTGTAGATATAATAGTATATTTGCATCATTCCAGAACATTCCCCATTCCACCTTATAGGTGTGATGAAAGAAATCAGAATGATTATTCTCTCTGGTGGGATGGACAAGGCATTTTGATTTCTTTCAACATAGATCATTTTTTCCTGTTGCAGAACTTAAAATAAATGGAATCATACAGTGTGTACTCTTTTGTATCTGGTTTCTTTCATGTGAAAATATTTTGGAATTCATCAAAGTTGCAGCAGAAGTTCACTCTGTTTTACTACTAGGTGCTTTTTGTGAAATGAACGTACCTCAACTTATTAATCCATTCTGTTGTTTTTATATATATTTGGATTGTTTCCAGTTTGGGTCCATTTGAGTAAAGCTGTTATGAGCATTCTTGCACATATTTCTTTGTGAACATGTTTTCATTTCCCTTGGGTAATTGCCTAAAAACAGGGTTGTTGAATCATAGGGTAGATACATGTTAAACTTTATGAGAAGGCTCCAATTTTCCAAGTACATCTACCATTTTACATTCTTACAAGCAATGAATAAAAGTTTTAGTTACTCCATATATGTATCAACATTTGGCATTTTCAGTCTTTGTAATTTAGACTCTTTAATATGTAGGTATAATATCTCCATGTGATTTTAATTTGCATTTTCCTAATGACTAAGGATGTTGAGCCCTTTTTCTTGATTTTATTGTTCAATCCTAAATTGTTCAAGTATTTTGCCCATTTTTATTGAGCTGATTATTATTATTATTATTATTAAGTTGTGAGAAACCCCTACCTCATACCATACACACAAATTCATCCACAATGGAGTGTAGAATGAAATATCAAAGTTACCAAAACTGCAAACTTTTCGGAAACACTAGGGAAGTATCTTCACAAAAAAGGCAGAAATTTTCTTAGAGGGAACAGAGAAAGCACTATCCATATAATAAAATATTGCCATATTAGATTTCATAAAAATTAAAAGCTTATGCTCATCAATAGTGACCATTAAGAAAATGAATAGGCAAGCCACAGACTGAGAGAAAATATTCACAATGCATACATCTGACAAGTTCTTGTAGGAAGAATATATAAATAACTAATGATCTTTTAATTATTAAATATATGGGCTTTCATTTCTTTTATGGCTTATTTTTTACATCATTTAGTCTTGTTTGACCAGTCCCTTCTTGAAAATTTATTCATCTTAGTTGTTCCTTTCTTTATTTGTTCATTTTTTATTTTCACTAATTCATCTATTTTAATCATTTTAATTGCTTTTTTGGAATTTTCCTCTAGTGTGTTATCCAAGATCTTTTTTATCATTATAATTTTATTTTTTTTAGAAAAAGGAGCTAGTCTAATTTTTTTTTCCTCAGTGGTCTAAATTCTTGCTACTCACAGTGTGATCTGTCAATTGGCAGCACCAGCATCTGTGAGCTCTTTAGACTTGCAGAACCTCAACGCCTGAGGTTGAGGTGCATTTTATCAAGATCCCCAAGTGATTCCTACATACACACATTAAAGCTTGAGAAGAAGTAGTGTAACTTATATCTCTGGTTTCAACTGTCTCCTCTGCTGATGGTTCTTACATATTTAGTACATGCCATTCTAATGTGGTCCAGATTTGTCTCAGCGTGTTGAGTATTTCCAGATGGCTGATATTTAAGTAGGTATATAAAACACAATATGTTCAAAAACAAACTCATTATCTTTCCCTTCTTTTATTTCCATATCTCAGTTAATGGAGAGGTGGTCAAATAATTTTTATTTTATAGTACTAATTACTAAAATTTTTTTTAAGTAAAGAAATCTTACAAAAAACTAAAATGGTGTTGCATTACTCAATTTTTAATTCTATATGGCTTGGAGGGTACAGACTGAGTTATTATGGGAAGAAAAGAAATGAAAAAAATAATAATAGTAAAAATAATAAAAATAAATAAATGGGGATAACATATATTAATTCCCTAGAAGATAGTTATTTGTGATCTTTCATCCTAAATAATCTTTGAGTTCAAAACTTAAGCACCTTTTCCTTCATGTAACCAATTCAGCAATTCATTTACAGGAGAGGAATATAAAATGCTATGGATTTTGCTTATGTCTGTTATATGATTTCAGAATATCAATGGTATTTTTATCCTATCAAAAAATATCCATCAACAAAAACTAAAAATAAAAGTTATGTTTTTATTCAGTTTTTCCCAGTCACCAAGAAAGCAAGCTGTTAGACTCAGATGAGAGGAGCAAATGCAAAGGATTTGATTTATATAATATAAAGACTAAAAATTACTATTGAATTGCTAGTATTGAATTACACATATCCCATAGGTCCTGAGTCCAATGACAGTTAAATTTTTAGTGAAGATACTTCATTTCATCTCATATGTCAGAACATCTTGATAATCATGTCACAGAAAGGATTTTTCCTCACCATTTCTCTAAGGTGAAGATCCAAATTCATGCATTCTACTTTGACTAAGAAAGAATTTTCAAGTGAAGTTTTATATCACTCTTGTCATACTTCAGCCTGATCCTAAACTAAGTTCGTAGCATAAAATACCCATAAGCGTGACTGAAAGATGGTGTCTCCATTGTGTTTGGGCTATAATAATACCATTAGATAACAATTATAGAAAGCTTCTCTGTACCTCACTTTATGATCATTTTTTCATCAAATTCATACAACAGCCACATGGCATTTAGAAAGTTATAGTGACTTTCTTACTATCTCAGTTAGAGAAATCCTACTCAGGATTGCTGGCTAATTCCAAAGTCAATGTTATTAACCACTCCAACATATAGGGGTAGAAATTTATCTTCATCTTTTTCTTTCACTTCTCCTATTTGGAGAAATAATAATAAAAAAAAAGAAAATCTATCCCCTCTGCACCTCTGGAGGGTAAATTTTCTGCTCTGTGGAGTCAGAAGGAGAGAATCGGTCAGAGAAATAATAAAAATGATGACATCTGTGTCAGTTCTATGGAGGAGAAGAAAATGAATCACTTCATGGCATCAGGGTGCATTTGGAAAGTAGGACTTCGAGAAATCCTAGGAAGAAACTTTATTTTGGAGCAACGTGTGAATGTGTGATTCTCTCCCATGCCCCAACATGAGGCCAAAAAAGTCCCCACTCATTCCCGGTAGGAGCAAACATCCACCTCTCTCTCTCTCTTTCCCTCTCTGTCTCCGTCTCTCTCTCAGCTTCAATGTTAGTATGGACCCCAAAGTTACTACTTGTACAACTAGACACATGAGTGTTTCCAGCTGAGAAAACGAATTTTTCACACATTGCTGGAATCCTAACCGTGAGCAGACACAGCATCCTACCAGTATATAGCCTTTCTGAGTGAAATCAGTGCTGCTGACAGGATCCACATTTTCAATCTATATTCATCCACACAGCATCATATCTTCTTGGGGAGGGCATTGTCATACAGTTGAAGCGAATGTTCTGTCAGGCTTTTATCTTGCTAGTCTATCATTACAATCCCAACTGAACCAGAAGGCCTCAGGGGTTTTCTGTTGCTCTCAGTCAATCAGTACGACAGTTACCAACACACTGATCCAAAGGAGGCAGTCACTGCATGGGATTTCCACCTTTGGCATCTTTTCCTCTTCCTACATAAGAAATCTGGAATAATTAATTGGAAAATACTGAAAAACTTTAGGTTTGCAGGATTTGTCCAGGCTGTGAGTTTCAATTAATATTTGTAAATTTTCAGCCTTCTCTTTAGCTGCTATCAAAAAAAAAAAAAAAAAAAGCTGCTAAAATTTAAAGTTCAGGAAGAGCTTTTCAAGCTAAACGCTGTTAACTGTGTCTTCTTAAAGGGTTAATATTGAGATTTTGAGGGGGAAAATGACTCTAATAATGTTAAGAGCATATGGGATTATTTTAAAAAGTGTATTTCATAATATGTATATTTCCCCAAAACTGCGATTTTCCCCTTCATTGCTTTTTTTTTTTAATTTTATGGGAATTATTCCAGATACATCTATCCTGCCTTTATAAACATAATATATTGAACATAATTTAACTTTATTCTAGAGAACTCAGAATGTCATTATAGATATGCATTATTGTGTTATGAGATAGTGAGGCTGTGTTGGATTCTATATAATTTAGTAAGTCAGGTCTTCCTGTAGGCAAAGGAATTTCTTTATTTTTCCCTTCTTTCTGTCTTTCTTTCCTTCCTTCTTTCTTTAATTAATTCTCTATATATGCTTATCAAGATCCAATTATTTGTTACTGTGCTCAATAAATATCAATAAACCAAAATAGACAATATCTTTGCTTCTTGAATTTAGTCTAGTCTGAGGTGTGTATAGATAGAATAAATACACACAAAAAATTCATAATTCAAATCTAATAAATGCCAAGAAGATAAAGAACAGGATGTCATTATAGAGAGGAACATAGTTATCTAATTAGATTAAAGAGTTAGGGAAAGATTCTGAGGAAGTGAAGTTTTAGCAATGAGATTTTCAAAATTAGGAATTAGCTGGAAGAAAAGAATAGCATGTGCCAAGGACTTAAGGTCAGAAAGACCTCGGAACACTCAAAGCCTGGATAAAAGGTTAATGTTGTAGGAAAATATGGGAGGGGGATTTCAGAAGGATATCATGCTCTCTAAATGTTTTAAAAGAAAGGAATTCTAACTATTTCCTAATAAATTATTTTAAAATTTGGGGAAAATAGCTATAGAGTTAAGGAAAATTTGATACAAAAGAACTCAATATTCTTAAGAATTAATGAGGATTTAAGTCAAATGCAGATATAATCCACAGGTTACCTTTATGTTTGTTATTCATCATCAAATTTTCCCTTAAGTTAATTGAGGATTCCCCATAGAAATTAAAATGAGTCTGACAAGGGATAAAAC
This sequence comes from Mirounga leonina, assembly GCF_011800145.1. Classification (NCBI taxonomy): domain Eukaryota; kingdom Metazoa; phylum Chordata; class Mammalia; order Carnivora; family Phocidae; genus Mirounga; species Mirounga leonina. Next base: position 10,945,488 of record NW_023270231.1, read on the forward strand.
AAACAAAATGATTAATGCCAATTTAAACCCCCAAGTCATTGTTTCCCAGATTCCTACCTCATTAGACCTCAGGAATCTCTATAAAGGGATTATTAAACAAATGAATTGTTATTTTAGTTCCTGTAGCACATTGCTAGTGTGAAAACAGTTTATATGTGAAGCAAAGTAAATTATGGTAAATTAGCATAAACTTTAGTATTATAATTGCCAGCAAATCTCAAAATAATGTGTGTCTATTTGGATTATTATTAAAAAAAATAAAATGAGCTTCCTCAAAGAACCTCCATGCTTTATTTTATTACATCATAGAAACAATTTTCTTTTGGAAAAAATGATCAAAACAAAAATATATTATGCTTATAATTTACTTGAATTATCAATTACTTAAACATGTAGAAAATATTTTACTTTCTGGGAATTGATTTTCTGTTGATTTAAAAAAGAGAGAGAGATTCTTAAGATGCATGGATTGCTTCTTAAATTCATCCTAAGCATTGAAATTCATTAGCCAATTAATGACACTCAGTATGTGTTATTCATAATATACCCATAAAATTGATCATTAAAACTCAGAGCAACAGATTTTCATACTAGAATGTATGTGTACTCAAGACAAAACTAATTCTAGTGCTTGCTAATATCAGTCTTATTAGAAAATCTTTTTCTTGTTTTACTTTTTAAAGTAATTAGAAATTTGTTTAAAAATCCCCACTAACATGAAATGTTAATATTGGTGCAATTAATGAAATGCTAATATTTATGAATTAATTGGCAAAAATCTTGATGAAAGGAAGCTAACAGAAAGCATTTATGCAGAATCTACCAGAGGACAAGATTTGTCCTTGGTGACTTGCTCATTTTGCTTTCAGATTGTTATTTAGTAAAATAGTGATATTTCAGTAAATTCTTGGTTGAAAGAGTTCTCAAGCCAAAGTTAACAAGCTAGCTTTTAACATAGATATGTTAATTGAAAATATTGGATGTGATATTTCTCAGCCACTAGCTCAGATATTCAGGGAAAAAATGTAATTCTTATTTCCTATGACTTACCTTTGTCTCCATCTTGAGTTTCCTTTCTTCTTGATGGTCCAACCTATATAGTCTTAATGCAATTCATGTGGCCTCCGTTATTTTAGAATTAACCTAATTAATACGGTGTTTACTTCACTATACTCCTAACAGCATCTCATCTAGGTGCATCTGATTTTCTGGACATTATATCAGCATTTCCTCAAACTTTCTTGTTTCAGTCTCTTTTCTATTCGCAGTGACATATTGTTTTCTTTATTGCATCTTAGCATCACATCTTAAAATCTTCCCTGTCTACCAACTCTTAGTGTCACAGTGCCATATCCTTGGTCCCAGAAGACGAATAGCAACCCCCCTGCCATGTTACATGGGCTGGGGTTAATTTGTTTATGCATGTTCTGTCCTCCCAAACTATCTTGGTTCTAAAAACTCTCAGCAGGGCTGGGGTCCTACTAGGCATATAGGCAGGGCTCAGGTCCCGCCGAGTGTCAGTGATTCTACTGTCTTAGAGGGGTCATAGCTGAGGTAACTGTTTCAGCAAATGTTCTTCACAATTTTTTTTTTCCTTGTGCTGCCTGGATTTCGGCTTTTGTACACTAATAAGCCACAAATTGACACTATTTTTTTTCTGGTCCCACCAGAAAATCTTCTTTTTTGGGCAATGATGGCCTTATGAGGGTTCAGACAACAAGTAAATACATTTGCTGATGCCAAAAGTCCAAATAGCAACTTGGTCAACACTTCACATTGTGCCATTATTATATACTTTCTTTATCATTGTAGAACTTGACACTATATGTAACTTGGAAATTAAGAATTTATTGATGAAAAGATTTTAAAAAAGAGGAAGGAAGAAGGAAATAACATATTAACATGTGATCCAAAAACCAGGCCTTTGCAAAGCCTTTAACATAAGCCCCCCAAAACGTCTTTAAACTTAGGGATAGCCAGGGCAAAATGGTAAATTGAGGAAGAGGTGTCCCATCTCCTCTTTACTTCTTTCTTGAAAACACTCTTCCCTTTTTGCACAATCTTCCCATGTATCTAGGCCCAGCTTCAGATGATTTTACCCCTTATGTTGTATTAGCATCTTATTGTTGAAAACATTTTCCTTTAGAATCTTTCTCTGTAGAGCCAACAAATATGCAGTTATGAGTCAAATGTGGATTTCAGTAAGGGCCCTCTAGAGATGAATTCTTATCACAAATGTACCCAAGTTATTTTGAGGTACAAAGCAAGTCAATGCTAAAAACTATTTGTGTCAGTCTGGCTATGTTGATCACCCCATGGACGTGGATTGGACCATATCCCAATTAACAGGTAAGATGTTGAGAATTTGGGAGAATTTGGAAGTTCATTATTCACACAAGGGATTCCTGGGAGGAATAGAGTTGGCAGTTGGCACAAACAGATCTGGGATGTTTTTAATAGGGCAGGGGAGTGGTTTTGGTGATTTGTTGTGGGATTAGGGAATTTGCTAGGTTTGGGTTGGCAATTTTCAAGGTTTGAATATTCCACAGGGGCCAAAAGAGGGGACATGCATCAGCATTCTTATCAGCTTGTTTAGATGGGGGGCTACTAGGGAAGGAGAAACTGAGGCTTATAAGAAGTCAGTGATTCAACAACAAAAAATGGGTTCAAATTCTACTGCACTGGCCTTTCCTTCCTATGTGAGAATGCCCAGGTGCCCCTAGAATCCAAGGACAGCTTCCTCACAAACTAAATGAAGATAAAGCAAGAATTGCCAAGAGACTAGGCTGACCAAACAAATCTGGGGAACAAATATTAAGAATGCCAGAGTCTAGTTCCTTCTTTCCTTTTATACCTATTTCCTGAACCAAATGTGGGATCATACAGAGAGGACCAGGGACATGCTAGAACCTCGTGATCCCCTGATACATCTTTTCTAAAGGGCTAGAAATTGTAGAGAGTATAAAAAGTTCTTTCATTCTTCCAAAATAACGTGCTAATAGAGTGATGATATATGTAGGACAGGAGCAAATATAAAACATTCACAGTAGATTTCAGAATCAGGCCTCCATGTGTTTCCTCTTTTCTTTTTTCTTTTCCTTCCTTTCTTTTTCCAATGAGTAAGTGCCTATCTATATGAAGCCAAGTACCTTTTTGAGTGTGCTGGGACACATTAGTAAGCAAGAGAAATCACCTGTCCTTATGGAGTTTGCTTTTTGTCGGTGGTAACAGATTTTTTTTTTTAAAGCAACACACACACACACACACACACACACGCCTTCAGTCCTATCAAGTGTTGTGAAGGATACTGACTGCCTAACCTAGGCTGGGTACAAAGGAAGGCAGTCCTTGGGATTGATGGTTAGCCTGAAACCCAAATCATCAGTCCAGAAAGTCTTTGAAGAAGTTAATGCTGGGTGCAGAAGTTCCCATTTTCTAATTATAGTAGTTATCCAGCACTATATTTAATTGGCCAGATAGAAATAGGGCAAAAATTGAAATGGGCCTCTCTGCCTCTGTAATGAATTAAATAGTTTTCCATAGCATTAGCTGTAAATGACACTACTGAACTGACAATTTCTTCCTTGTTTGGGCTTCATTTAAACTTCTGAATGGTATTAAGAGGTTATTAGAGATTAATCTCCAATTAGGTATTCTGATAGCCCAAGAAATTGTCCAAGGGTCCCTCTGGCCATACTTTCTTAGCATTAAAGAGATATTGAATTAATAATATTTTGCCATCTCTTCAGACCTTTAAACTCCTGTGACTGATGTCCAATCATTTAGCCCACTTAAACAGAATGTCACACTGTGAGTCTTCCATTCTGAATAGGTCACCATAGGCTAGTGCTCATTAGTGTTGAGTGTCCATTTCAGAAGCTGCAGCAGCCACTCAGCCCCTATGTTTTAAGAAAATAAGTAGAAAGTTGTTTTCTCACAAATGGAAGGGTTTTGAAGACAATGCCATATGACAGTATTATTATGCCTGAAAAATGTCATCTAGGCTCTATAGTGCTATATAATGCTCCAACATAAGGCCGTAAAATCAGGTTGGGATAGTGAGTGAGGCTTATGGCATAGTTCCCAGACCTATCTGGAGGGTTGTGCACTGCACAAGATAGAGTCAAAAGCCTAGTATTGAAAGCGGTGGGGGGGGGGGGGGGGGGGGCTGGGCAAAAAAGTTGTGATTTATGTGGGATTCTCATCGACAAAGCAAGCCTTGAATGAATTAATCAAATACTTGCGGTGAAAATTTAAAGGGAAAGTTTGAAAAGAATAAGCTGAGAAGAATCTCCCTTGTTTTGTTACACTGAAAAGTTAAGGGTTTCCTTTCCTTCTCTTTTACCATTTTTTTTTAAATTTTTTATTCTTATGTTAATCCCCATACATTACATCATTAGTTTTAGATGAAGTGTTCCATGATTCATTGTTTGTGCACAACACCCAGTGCTCCATGCAGTATGTGCCCTCCTTAATACCCATCACCAGGCTAACCCCTCCCCCCTCCCCTCTAAAACCCTCAGTTTGTTTCTCAGAGTCCATAGTCTCTCATGGTTCATCTCTCACTCCAATTTCCCTGCCTTCATTTTTCCCTTCCTTCTCCTAATGTCCTCCATGCTATTCCTTATGTTCCACAAATAAGTGAAACCATATGATAATTGACTTTCTCTGCTTGACTTCTTTCACTTAGCATAATCTCCTCCAGTCCCATCCACGTTGATGTAAAAGCTGGATATTCATCCTTTCTGATGGTTGAGTAGTATTCCATTGTATATATGGACCACATCTTTATCCATTCATCTGTTGAAGGGCATGTCATCTCTTTCCACAGTTTGGCTATTGCGGACATTGCTGCTATGAACATTGGGGTGTATATGACCCTTCTTTTCACTACAACTATGTCTCTGGGGTAAATACCCAGGAGTGCAATTGCTGGGGTCATAGGGTAGCTCTATTTTCAATTTTTTGAGGCACCTCCACACTGTTTTCCAAAGTGGCTGTACCAACTTGCATTCCCACCAACAGTGTAAGAGGCTTCCTCTTTCACCACAACCTCTCCAACATTAGTTGTTTCTTGCCTTGTCAATGTTTGCCATTCTAACTTGTGTAAGGTTGTATCTCAATGTGGTTTTGATTTGAATTTCCCTGATGGCTAATGATGATGAACACTTTTTCATGTGTCTGTTAGCCATTTATATATGTTCTTTGGAGAAGTGTCTGTTCATGTCCTCTGCCCATTTTTTGACTTGATTATTTGTTTTTTGGGTGTTGAGTTTGAGTTCTTTATGGATCTTGGATACTAGCCCTTTATCTGTAGTGTCATTTGCAAATATCTTCTCCCATTCTGTGGGTTGCCTCTTTTGTTTTGTTGACTGTTTCCTTTGCTGTGCAGAAGCTTTTTATCTTGATGAAGTCCCAAAAGTTCATTTTTGCCTTTGTTTCACTAGCCTTTGGAGATGTATCTTGAAAGAAGTTGCTGTGGCCGATGTCAAAGAGGTTACTGCCTATGTTCCCCTCTAGGATTTTGATGGATTCCTGTCTCACATTGAGGTCTTTCATCATTTTGAGTTTATCTTTGTGTACGATGTTAGAGAATGGTCAAGTTTCATTCTTCTGTGTATAGCTGTCCAATTTTCCCAGCACCATTTATTGAAGAGACTGTCTTTTTTCCATTTCATATTTTTTCCTGCTTTGTCAAAGATTATTTGACCATAGAGTTGAGGGTCCATATCTGGGCTCTCTATTCTGTTCCATTGGTCTATGCTTGTGAAGTAGTATTTCATTGTGATTTTAATTTGCATCTCTCAAATTAATAAGGGATTGAGTACCTTTTTTATGCTTATTTCCACATTCATATCCTTTTTTGTGAAGTGCCAATTCAAGTCTAATTCCTTACATACTTGGCTTGATAATTTTCATTATTTTTGGAAAGTTACAGCTATTATCTGTTCAAATATGATGGCTGTGCTTTTCTCATTCTCTTATTTTTCTAGATCTTCTTACTATATATTTCATGGTTGTTATCCTCCTCCTTGTACTTTCTTTCTTTTGTCTTTCTCTGCTTCATTCATTATCCTGAGTTATCATTCAGTTCACTAATTCTTTTGTCGCCTATGTTTAACCTGTGCTAATCCACTCTGCTGAGTTCTTAATTTCAATTATCATATCTTTATGTTCTGAAATTTCCACTTTTTAAAAAAATTTCTATATCTGTCAGCATTCTGCCACTTTGTCTTTTATTCTATTTGAAAAGAAAATAAGTGGTTACTTTTTAATTCTATGTCTTATTACTCTAGTATCTGGACCATGAGTAGATCTACTTCTATTTTTTATTATTTCTGCTCATTCAGTTTATGTGGTTTTGTCTCCTAATGTACCTGGTTACTTTTTATTTTGTTGGGCATTATTTTTACAAAATTATTTGTAGAAATAAAATAATTTGAGGTCTCTGATATTATCTTCTTTCAGATAGGATATAGGTTTGCTTCCTAACCTGGGAAGTGGTGGGAAATAGTGATCTTGGATCCAGCTTATTTGGAGATGAGTTGCAAGTCCCTGAAGAGGTCTGTGTGTTTCTCTTTTAAGCTTATTCCTAAGATGTAGTGTTTGAGTATCCTACCCAAAGCAAGGGAGACTCCTTAGGTTTCCTCCACCTAACACCCTAGACAGTAATATCTATCCTCTTAACCCAACAGGCTACAAAAATGATGATCAGCAAACAATTAAAAAAAAAAAAAAAGGTGGCCTCAAATTCTAACCTAACCTCCCTGAGCTTCTATCTTCCTGGCCGAGTAATCCTTTATTATTTTATTAGGTCTTTTATTCATTTGAGCAATTCTTTAAAATATGTACACATATGTTAAATATTATAAATATAAATATGTATTTTTTTTCTTCAGTTGAAGGCTTTTCCAAAATAATATACCATTTCTGAAAGTGAAAATCCCTTATTGGTTTAATCCATTTTTACACTGCTACTATAATTATAATTTTAGAAGGGACCTTTCATTGTATTCCATTCCATTCCATTCCACTGAGGATAACATCTAAACATCTTAGCTCATAATTAGTAGCTTTCTATAATCTAACTTTAATCTTACCTTCCAACTTTATATAATGTCATTCCCTACCACATGCATTATTATTTTAAGGCTAGGAAACTACATTGTTCCCCAGTGACAGGGGACAATCTAATGTTCTCTTTCCTTTAACTCATGCTGTTTCTGCTGTCAGAGTATGCTTTCATTGTTTGGTGGTAAAATCCTATTCATCTTTCTAGACAGCTTTAATGTCAACTCTTCTGTGAATGTAGGTCCTAAACCCATCTCAAACATAGACACAAAAACACACTGCAGAACTATCATTACCTCCTCAATTTCTGACATGATTTCCCATGTAGCTTACAAGTAAGCTACACCAACCTGTTTCCTTAAACTACCCTACTTCCATACCTTCATGCCTTTGCTCATAATAATCTCTTTGCCTAAAGAAAATCCATCTCATGCCTCAAAGAGACCCCATTGATTCTTTATGGCTCACAAAATCTGAGTTAATCTATCATTCCTGCTTATTATAGTTTGTCTATACCTCACTTTGCCCATACATCAATTATAGTCATTGTATTTATTTTCTAAATTGCTGGTCACATGATTTTCTTCCTGGAGGAAGAGATCGTCTCTAATTTATCTTTTTTGCCCAAAATTTAGAGCAATCACATAATACGTGATTGATGTACAATTAATATGTGATTGATATTAGAGTAAATGCATAAATGAATGCATGAATGCATATAATGTGTCTCTATTTCACTAGTTATGAAATAGTCTTCCACAAATGGCTTCAGAAATTCAGTTTATATACTGGACCCTAAGTTCAGGTCATCATATTTTCATTTTTCATGATGGTAGAGGAAAATGTCAGGAATTAATAAAAGCCAGGCACAATTCCAAAACCTCATTTAGCTGGTATTTTCTCTTGCTTCCACCAAAGTGTGACTAACAAATAGAATGATGCTTTATTCTCTCCATTTGGGTTTTGCTTGTTAGCCTATAGTGGAGATATTATTGAGCTGTGAAATTGTTGAAAGCACTCATCTCCAAACATTAGTAGACATAAGAATCAACTGAGAAAATTGTTAATATTGCAGATTTATGACCCTAAGTATCTGGTTCAGTAGGGCAGTTTTGGATCCCAGGAATAAGCATTCTATTAAATGCCTTAGGTAATTCTATTTCAGGAGATTCTATTACTACCATTAAAAAGGCTCCAGTTTCCATGTAGTTATTGGTCTACAAATAAGTAAACCATTGGACACAAAAATAAAGCCTAAATAACCAGATGCTGAGTTCTGGAACGCTGAATAGAAATGTTTTAGTTAAACGCATTTGACATGGTGAGCACAATGAAACTCTATCCTTCAGTATCTAAAAGGGGCATAAATACCAGACAACAATAGTGGTGGGAGGGAATTTACCAATTGCCTTAGAAACCAATTAAATATTGCTTAAGAAAAACAACAAGTCAGAGGGAAAGACAAACTTAAATTAAGAACATATGTTATCCTGAAAGGTATTTCTCCGGGCTATAATATACCCCAATCCCTACAAATACTTTTCTTCTAATAATTCCTTTCTCCCTTTGTCTGCCTGTCATTCTTCTAAATGATGATACCTAATGAAGATTATAATCTGGCAACTGTGATTTGACAGACCATGAAATTGTTTGTGGAATAGGTAGATGAAATATAGATATTTTGACTTACTTAAAGGAATTTATTAACTGGTTTCAGAAATACTGTCTAACCAAATAAATAACTTTATTTAGTTCTTTGAAAATGTCTTTTGATTTGTTTGTAATGGAGCCTATCAGCACTTTTTAACAGATGGCTTCTCAAGTTCATGACCTTGATGGGACTCATTTGGCTAGCATAAAAAATACACATGCATTTGTAAGTATGGGCTAACATATACAAGCTTGCCACCTAAAAAGAGAACGTGTATCATGTTTTACAATTACAAGCATTAATATGCAATGGCATTTTTTCTATTTTTTTTTTCCAGCTTTTTATAGCATTACTTTCAAACTATACCTGTCATTTTGAGTTAGGAGCATGTGTCAGTATTTGGAAAGAATAACATGTTAAAGTATGGGCCCAACTCATATGCTGTATATGTGAAGTTGCTAGCATATTCTGGCTTTCTGAATCCACCGAGTAAGTTGGCCAAGATAGAAACATTAATTGGAATATGTGGGTGTGCTCTGATTTTTATGGTATATCCATCGAAATGACATGATTGGCCAAGAAAGCATATTTAGGATTCATATGTTTTAATTACAAAATATAATTCTCCATGATCTCATTTTTAGCTCTGTTTGTTATTTTAGTTCTTTAAAACTCTGATAATTAGCACATTTAGATGTCATTTGTTTTAATATGGGGCTTTTATTTTTTTAGAGGTTTATCATAAATGCAAAAGAGATCAAGAAAAAGAAGAAAGGTTTCATGGTTGTGTCATAACTTATCAATGTAAATAGCAAACTCCTAATTTTTGATGGAAATAATCACTGTATTTTTTTTTTATTTTCACCATTAATTATTTAACCAGTAAGGGACAGAGAGACTGAGTTGTAATTGTCTTTCCTTCAAAATCCAAGTAAATATACTTCTAAAAGTGGAAGTTAGAGCATGTTTTTTTATTTGTTTATTTTGTTAAGTTTTACTTGGGGACTAAATTTATTTTCACTAACAGCAGTGGAAAATAAAGTGCTAAAAGGGCATGAGAAAGAGAGATTGAATGTGAGACTGATGATCTAACAGAAATACTCACTTGAGAATTTTAGACAAGCATCAAAACCTGTGGGAACTTCTAAGAATGATTTTGGTTTACATATTACTATGATGCTCCTACCTTTCTGCTAGCAAATATATATATGTTTTAAATCAGAGCCCATATTAAAAGCCCAATTCACACTGGTATTTACTTGGTTGTCAGGGCTGTATTAGCATAAAAAGAATGGTGTTTGTTGTTCCCAACCATGTGTCTTGAAAAATTGTCTTTATAATGATAAGCAAGACAATCACACTTTACACAGGGTAGTCTGGAATGTGCACAGTCCCTGCCTTGAGATGTGATGTTCAATTAAAACAAAAATGAGGGATATTCTAAAGGATAAGACTTATTTTTGTATTGTGTCTGTCAACTTGTTCCTGCACACAAATGCTCTCTTTCTTCCCCTTTATGTCTCTGCCCTACTATATAAAAGGATTGATGTAGGTAATAAACCTGACCTACTTCCTAGATTTAAAACTGCATCTGTCGGTAACTTGCTAAAGAGTTTGATCTCTGATGAGCTAATCAAGGCTTATACTGTCACCCCAATAGGGCACACATGGAGCCATAAAATTGTTTCACCCTGTTATGTATAAGTTGGAATAAAAAGATATTAACACACTGTCAGCACAAATGCTTCTAGAGTTCTTTTTCTTGAAGAAACTGATCTCCTAAGACACAGGACCAGAGTGAAGAACAGGACACCTAAAACACCATTATCTACCTACTTTCTTATAGGAAAATACACGTAGACATTTCTCAGTCCTGATGGGTAAGAATAAGAGGAGACCATATATGATTTTAAAAAACAGACACATCTTAGTATACAGTCAGCAGCTTAAAGAAGGAACAAAAGAAATGCTTTAATTGGCCTTTTTGGATGCTTCACACATACCACTTCTTAAACAGAATAAAGCTCCTGTATGAGTGCTTTTTTATTTATTTTTTATCACTTATTAGATGAAATATCAGTGGACTAACTGGGATGCTGGCTAAGCTGGATCCTGAACCATGATCAAAATTAATCATGCAGTCTGGAATTTAGTGACAAGCATTCGAATGCCACATTGAAAATGGCAGCATCTGCTTAATACCATGAGCCCATTCAACATTGATGTATAACAGCACTAAGATAGGAAATGTTTTCGCCTGAAAGTAGAATAAGTACTTATGTGATTAAATGATGAAAAAAAATGAACTTTAAAACTGAAGAATTTTAGAAATTGTTAAATTGTATTATTGAAATTAAATTGTTAAATTGTTATCCTGTTTGAGAAAAGAAAGTGAAATTGTTAACTATGAGTTTACTGATTATAAATACTTACCTACATATGGTTCAACCTCTTAAGTATCCATAGAGACATTTAGACTTCAAGCTATTATATATATTAGGATTTGGGTAATTAATAAAAATGAGGTGTGAAACTATTAACAGGGAATTAATACTAACCTTCTACTCTTCCCTTCCATCCTCAAATCTTGAATAAATGTACATGTTGTATACTAGATAGTGAATTAAATGCTTACGCTACAAATTAAACTTCAGAAACAAAGTGATTAATTTATCTTCTTTTTGCTGTAAGCATAAACTTAGTTCAACGTGGGAAATGTATACTTTCACTATGAGGTCAGTTGTGTAATGCAAAATGTTTATTTGTAAACATGATTTTGCTAATCAAAATCACAAAGTAAAACTTGGGAACTTATGGGGGAAATGTAGTTAGGGTACAACACTCAATAACTTTATTATTGACATTATCTTATAATTATGATTATGATTAACATTAAAAATATAGGAACCCAATAAAAACGGTAGCACAGGTTTTTTGTTGTTGTTGTTGTTGTTTTTAAAGATTTTATTTATTTATTTGACAGAGAGAGACACAGCGAGAGAGGGAACACAAGCAGGGGGAGTGGGAGAGGGAGAAGCAGGCTTCCCGTGGAGCAGGGAGCCGGATGCGGGGCTCGATCCCAGGACCCTGGGATCATGACCTGAGCCGAAGGCAGACGCTTAACGACTGAGCCACCCAGGCGCCCCAAAAAACGGTAGCACAGTTTTATACATATTAAGTGGTTATGTATTTTGCCCTACCAAATGTAGGTGTTTTGTATATATACAATGGAGAAATTTTAAGTGTGCTAAGGCACATGGAAGACTGATTTATTTGCACAAGGTACTGGGATTTTTTTAAACAGCTATCTAATCTCAAGGTGAAGATCTAAGTGTGAACAGTTCACTAATGCGCTACTGAAGTTTAAATCTGTGGCACAAACATGGGGTTTGTCTGTGTTTCTCTAAATTGATTTCTGCCTTCTAATCTATAATTACTGGAAAACTCCTATTCCCATTTTTACCAAGCTTAATTTCTGGTTTTTGGTTTATCCATTCAAATTTATAATACCTCTAATTTTAATGCCAACAAAATTGGTTGTAATCAAATTTTAAAATAATAATACAATTTGGTCCCCCCTTAAAAAAAAAAAAAAAGAAATACATAAAGACCACAATAAGTATGGTACTTATCTTGAAAAAAACCTAAAGTGGAAGTGCTTGTGAGGGGTGGGTGTCTGAAGAGTTTCAGTTTACTTGGAAGGGGGATTATCTTATAAGGAAAGCTGTAACACCATATAAGGATAGGTGTGTCTCCTATCACAGACAGCAAGCTATGGTAGCTGGTAGATGTTTGAATGTGCATCTTGTGTATTACAAAGAAACTTGGGTCAGCTGGGTGCAGTTTTCTGTATTCACCTAGCATTTCACCCAAATGAAATAGCACATAAGTAAACACAACTCACATTACACTCATTATTCCCTAGTGTATAATTGCATTGGGCCAAATTTACATTTTTAAAACAAGTGTTATAGCAGAACTGACTCAACTGGAATCTGAAAATTTTAGTTATTTAGTTATAAATTTTAGTTATAAATTGTATACGCATTATGTCATAAACCTGATGACAAAATTCTAGTATTCAGAAATATATTTCTATGGAACACACTTTTCCTTATGGTGAAAATTTTTACTAGGCAAAGATTTTGGGGGATTTTGCACTTTTGGCTTTCTCAGGTCCACTTATAGTCCACCCTATTTGAAGGATAACCGTATTTGTCAAATCTTTACAAAATTACTCTCGAAATATACTTTTACAAATTGGAATCTGTTAAGAATAATCAATGGATAAGGAAAAGAGTTACATACTATGTACCAGAAACAGTGCTACAAATTCTAACTGCGTCATCTCATTTGTGAGCCCCCAGCGTTGTTTTGTTGGTTTGTTAGTATACCCATTTTATAGAACTGGTCACGGCAGCTTTGAAGTGGATAAGTAATTTTTCAAAGTTCGTGTAACAGATAAGTGCAAGGCTAATTATTTTAGTATTCTGATTCAGACTCTTTAGCACCAGTCACTTATATATAATTTTAAGTTCTTGGCATGGAAATTTGAGAGGAAGAGACTGTAAAGTCTCCCCTCCCTTAACTCATCACTTCTGTATAGTAGAACATTATGCCTATTAACAAATTTATTGTCCTTTATATCTTTTGTGTGGTTTTAGTTTGTCTTATCAGAGAATTTAGGAGATCACATGTAGAGATGCTTAATCATTATCCTTGTTTTAATTCAGAGGAAAAGATGTCCCTTGGGTCAAGAATCTAATTAACCTGGGTGTGGAGTGAGAAGAAGAGCATTGCAAAACATATATTCTATTCCGGGTTGGTAAAGGTGTGGTCGAATAGGGGATCTTTACTTGTTATCCATTCTTAAAGAAGCTGATAGAAACTATAAACTCTCTTTTCTGATAAGTGCAATAGACACTTCATTAAAGCCCCTTAAAATAATGTATCATCCATTTCCCTCCATCATTCAACAGCATTATCCTCAAATGCTGCTTGCTTAAGCACTGAGGGGTGGCAGGAGGGAGGAGGGCAATTGTAGATTTGGCCTGAGGAAAAGTTGGTTTTCTGCCCAGGAAAGTTACCTGGCTACTGCTAATTCCCCGCTCTGATGCCTTATTGTGCTCTTTTTGGGGCTTCATTTCTGCTATTTTTCTAACCCTTTCTCCACCTATCGAGTATCACTTAGAAAAACACAGCAGGTGTTCTGAGCCTATTTGTCAGAAAGTATAGATATTTATACATGGTCACCAGATTTTGTAAATAAAAATACAGGACATAGAGTTCAATCTGACTTTCAGATGAACAACAGATAATTTTAGAGTACAAGTGTATTTCATGGGACATACCTAAATTTTTAATCTGAAACAAATTTAATTGAGGGTCCTGTACTTCATATAGCATCCCTGCATTTATAAGTAATGTATTCCAAGAGGCAGGTGTCCTCAGCAGGGCCCTCTGACAGCCTTGCCTTGTTTGACAAGCCATTGTCATTTCTTTAAATTAATTGAAAAAAATTAGCTAAATGTTTTGCTTCAGCTTCAGCCCCTTAGGACTCATAATATCCTATGAGAAGGGTTGTCAGCATCTTGAATTATTGCCTAGCTTCCATAAAGTAGATAAAGGCAGGGTTTTAAGAGCTTTTATTTCCTCTTCTGAAATTGAAGAAGATTCAAACATTCTTTATGCGTACATTTATGGATGCCTATTTATATGTGAAATAAAAGATTCCATATTATTTGACTCTTCTATGTTTCTGTCTTGTGATCAGCACGGTCATGCTGGTATTTTCCCGAACAAATAAAGAGCAAAGCTTTAATGTATGGCATCCAGGATAAGTGAAAATTTTCATATCAACTCAGATTTAGCTAAGCCTATTGCACCTAAATGTCTCTTTTTGAGACTTTTCAATCTTGGCCTTCCAAAAATATTCGTTGAATAATGAACTTCAGAAACCAATTCTTTCTCTATGGCATTTATTCATGCGATAAAGCCCGCATAGCTATCTTTAATTATTACTGTATAGGATATCCCGTTATCTTTAATTATCACTGCCGAATGGTTGCAAAATCAAATACTGCTGGCAATCAAGAGTCATTATACAATAGCATGATTGCATCTGTTCATATTAACAGATAAGCACAGAAAATCAAAACAGTGTCTGATTTAACCGCTAAAACTGTCTGAACAAAATATTGTATCTAGCGCTCTTAATATCTTGTGGTGACTTTGATCTGATTAAAATCCAAAGAAACATAACCACAGATGCAAATATTCTGGTGTTTCTGAAATTAATATTGCTGAATTTCACTGGACTGAATTGCTGGAATCCTAGTGAAGCAGAAGTGATTATAGGCACAGTATAAACTTATGATAGGAGGATATCTAAATCTCTGAGGCCGCAGGTGCAGGATTATAGCAAAACCCCAGTGAAACATTCAGTGTTCTGTCTAAATACCCCAGTACAAAATTAATTAGGCAGTTGATCACATAATAAAGCTATGATGGATGATCTAATGGAAACTAACATCTCAGAGTCAATAACGAACTTGATTCTCTTATTAGATGCAGCTGATTTTCAGTACTGCCGTTTACAAGATTGTGTGCATAATAGAAGATAAAAAAAAAAAAGAGGGGGTTCTATTTTGAAAATGAGAACTCAGTTACAGTATTTATCTCTGTTGGAAACTATAATATGTAAGCAATGTAGAATTTGTAGATAGACATATCTGCGAGTAATTCTCTAAGATACTTGCCTGAAAAGCACATCAAAGAACAGGGAAATAATGAGACAGGCTCCAGCTGTTGGATTCCTACAGCTTTTGATTTGTGCTCTACTGGAAACTCCAGGTTTTGATCCTGTGTTGATTATTTCCATGGTACTGAAGTTGATTTGTGCATTATTTAAAAACAGACAGTAGGCAGCAAACAAGGAAGAGTTTGCAAACTACGTCTTAAAGGACATTTTGTTTCTGTCTTGTCATTTACAGCATTCCACTTAGGGGCTCCGGTGATGTGCATTGGCTACCTGTAGAGGAACACACATTAAAAATGGAGAAGGTGCAGAACAGAGCTAATCAAAGGTTTTAAAAAGAAATCAGGATGATATTGCAACAGAAGTGACCATGGCACTCTGGGACTAGGGGATGTAAGAGTGTCACATGTTCCATGTCGATTTTCAATTCTGTAAAACTGTGCACATGATTACGAGGATGAGAACAGTTGCCCACTTTGAAACAAGGGATATTTACTCAGCATAGAAACCGTGCGGTTAAAAATTACTGAAAAGTCTGTCAGCACTGGGCAGCCCTCTTCCTGACGCCTGGCTTCAAGAAGTCCTTGCTGAAAAGGCAGCCCGTTTTTGAAAGAGTTCATTAGTTGTTTCCTCTACCGTATGTTTTATTTCCTAATACAAAACAATGTGAATTTTTGCATATTTGGCAATACGGTTTTCTGGAGAACTCTGCCGGAAAGTGTTTTTGTGTTCTGACAGTAACAGAGTAATGTAGGTTAAGGCAGAGCCCTTGATTTCTGCTGCGGTTCGAGTTTTTGATGATGGTTTTCAGCTGGTGGTTTTTTGGTTTTTTTTGTTTGTTTGTTTGTTTGTTTGTTTTTTTGGTTGAATGCAGGATTACACAAGGTGAGCTGTTGTTTGGTGTGACTGCTCTTGAGAAAAGAAATCCAGCTGGCAAGTGACTCGATTTGGTTGTTTGTGAGCTCCTTTCAGCTGTTCTTCCTTCTTTCCTTCCTGATCTTGCACCCTCCGGGGGCACAGATACACAAACACATGTATGCAAGAAACATTGGAACAGCTGCTATGTGGACCAGTGAGAAATTCTTTAGGGTTTTTTTTAGAGACGCCCTCACAAATGATTAGCTTATTGACTCAGAGAGATATCAATAATCAATATACACCTCTGAGAGTCTCTTGGAGGCCACTGTTTGATTTGACATTGACTCAACCTTCTTATCAACAATCACTTCCTCCCTCTTCATTTGGTCCCTCTTGGTTAGGTTGTCAATGTACAGTACTTGGAGGCTTCCTTCATCAAATGCAATGTGAGAATTATAATGGAGATTTCTGTGTTCATAGGTATAAGTCAAGAATATTTTTAGAGTCATAGCTATACCTGGGCTTTTGTGAAATAACACAGATTTTAAGACAAGTTTCTTGTATTCTAAAAGCTCTATATGGAGCTAAAAGCAGTGAAACAATGGAATTAGAAAATCTGAAATAAAAATATTCAGAAACATTTAAGGAAGCAATAAAATCGCATGGCATTTAATAGAAGACTATTTGTTCCAAGAACATAGATATAAATGAAGATTAGTATAGTTTTATTTATTTTTTAAAATTTTATTTATTTGAGAGAGAGAGAGCATGAGCAGAGGGAAGGGCAGAGGGAGAGAGAGAGAGAGAGAATCTCCAGCAGACTCCCCATTGAGAGCAGAGCCTGACATGGCCCAGTCTCGCAACACTAAGTTCATAACTTGAGCCAAAATCAAGAGTCGGTTGCTTAACGAACTGAGCCACCCAGGTGCCCTACAAATTTTATTTTTTAAGTAATCTCTATACTCAACACAAGGCTTGAACTCACAACCCTGAGACCAAGAGTTGCATGCTCCACTGACTGAGCCAGTGAGCACCTGGCAGACTCAGTTGGTAGAACATGTGACTCTTGATCTTGGGGTCATGAATTCAAGCCCCACACTGGGGATAGAGATTACTTATAAAAAGGGTTAGATGAGTATAGTTTTATAAGACTTCAAATAATAGGACAGATGAGCTGAGATTAAAACCTATGTTAAGGTGACAAAGAAAAATAAATTTGAAAAATTCCCTAAAAGCAGTAAAAAACAAAACAAAACAAAACAACAAAAGCCTCTCTCTTAACTAGTGAGTCAGTCTTGATTAATAACTACAAAAGATATCTAGGCAGTTTTTACAATGATGTAATCATATAATAAATAGGTATTTTTAAAAGAAAAATATAAAACGCAGAGAAGAGGAAAAGGAGAAATAAAATAACATAATTGCAAAAGAGAAAAATAGGGTTACATATTTTCCTTGGAGTTTTGCATAGTTTGCAAACACAGAGAAATTATTAGTCAGATTGGCTAGGCTACACAGCAGTGACAAATTCCCAAATTTCAGGGACTTAACCGAACAAAGGTTTGTTTCTAATTTACATCATATGTCTAATGCAGGTTGGCAGGCCTTCTGCTTCCCACAGTCACTCAGAGTCCCAGTCTGTGGGAGGCTCCACCATATTATAGCTAAAGTATTTGAAACGCATGGCCTCCAAGTTTGCTGTGGCCGATGAAGGGAAGACAGGAGGCTCATGCAGGATGTTTATAAGATTCAAGCATATAAGCAGTTTATATTACTTCTGCCACATGGTCCCAAATTCACTGCAAAATAAATTGACAAATACAGTCTTTCTAAATGCCCAGAAGTAAAATGAAATAAAGAGTTGCAACAATACAGACTTATTTCTGTCTCCTCCCACACGCCCAGTTTTGCACAAAATTTGAATCATTATGTTTTACAGTTTAGCTTTATTTGAAGTAATGAATTATGAATATATGTTTCCAATGTGCAGAATATTTCATCATGTAAATATTGCACCCTTTACATGATGTATTTCTTTTTACTGCTGTAAATTAAAATTCCACATTATTTTTATGTAAAATTTAGCAGTAAGATTGTGACTAAGAGTGTGGCTTTTCTGTCAGAAAGACCTGTATTTGAATCTATGTCCCCTTTCCTTACCAGCCATGTGACTGGAGGGAGAGTCCTTAAGCAACTTATGTAGATTCAGTGATCTATTAGATGGAAACAATAATGTCTTTCTCATTTACTACCTTGAGGACTAAATAAGATAATAGGAAGTTCTTAGTTCACAGCTCACTATTAAGAGTATAAGCCCAGAATAAATGACAGTTTGGGAGGCCTTTATGATGATATTGGTGATGGCTTGTGTTACTGCATAGAGCTCTTGCAGGAACGCAGGCACAGGAGTTGAGGCTAAGAGATTTTCTCTAATACAGCAAGTCTGAGGCTTACATGAATTTTGCCACAATTTAATCCTGAACAGAAGGATCATCTATATTGCCAGTGTTACCCAAGTACATTTTTTGGATTAGCTCATATTTGGATGGAACCTGAGTTTTCATCCATATTTGGATGGAACCTGAGTGGTTTCTAAAAGTATGGAACAGTACCATAATTGTATATGAGGCTCACCCTGCGCTGTTCTTCCATAGCTAGCCACTGCTCTGGGAGAGAAGAAAACATATGGCATCTGGTGCTTTAAAACAACCAACCAACCAACCAAACCCTGAATCATAAAGACATATCTGTAAGGATGTTTATCATAGCAGTATTTATAATTACAAAGACATGGATACAATATAAACAATCACCATTGGTGGTAAATTAAATTACGAATCATAACACTAAATAGAATATAATACAGGCATGCAAAAGGAAAAGGGTAGCTTGTACCTCATCAATTTATATAGAAAGATTTCCACAATACTGTGTATCATTTTCTGTGTCTCCTGTGTGTGATTCCTCTATTCTTCCTTTACTGCCTTCCTTTGCATAAAGCGAATATTTTCTATTGTAGTTCCCACACATCTCTAACAATACTTGGTCTTGTCAGTCCTTGTTCATGTGAGCCATTCTAATAGGTGTGTAGTGGTTTCACATTGTAGGGTTGTGTTTTTTTTTTTTTAAGTTTTGATTATTGAAGTATAGTTGACATAGGATGTTATATTAGTTTCAGGTGTACAACATAGTAATTTGACAATTGTATACATTATGCAGGGCTCATCACAGTGTAGTTATCATCTGTCACAATACAATGTTATTACAACATTATTGACTATATTCTCTATGCGTACTTTTCATCCCCATGATTTATTTATTTTATAACTGGAAATTTGTACCTCAACCTCAAAAAACAGTGTAGTTTTAATTTGCATTTCCCAATGAAATGATGTTTAACATTTCCATATGCATATATATATGTAATTATCTAATACATAGGTTTTATATATATATATTAGTGAGTTATGTGTATCTTTTTGTCTATTTTAGTATTGGACTGTTTGGTTTTTGATCAGTGAGTTTTGAAAATAATATATTCCAGATACAAGTCATTTATCAAAAATATAATTTGCACATATTTTCTTCCAGGATGAAATTTGTCTTTACATTCTCTTACCAGTGTCTTTTGAGAAGTTTTTGTTGTTTTTGAAGTATAATTTTTTTGTATGTCATTTTATGAAATATGCTTTTGATATCATAGTCAGGAGACATTTGCCTAAGCTGAGTCCAGAAAATTTTCTTTTTAACACGTTTGTAGTTTTAGGATTTACATTTATGTTCATAATCCTTTCTGACTTAAATTTTATATATAGTGTAAAACATAGACTGTAGTTCTTTTTTTTTTTTTTTTTTTTTTTGGCATATGGAATTTCCAAAGATCTAGTACCATTTGTTGATGACTATTATCTTCTCTCCACTAAATTGTCTCTGTTCCTTTGTCAAAAAGCAGTTACCATAGTGTGGACCTATTTCTGAAGACTTTAGTCTGTTCCATTTATTTATTTGTCTTTTTTTGTTTGTTTTCTTTTTTGTTGTTTTGTTTCATTTTGGGGTGTGTGTTTATTTTTCTAATAGCATCCTGTCTTAATTCTGTAGGTTTATAATGAAATCAAAGAATGTTAGCCCTACAATTCTGTTGTTGTTTTTTTTAAGTTTTTTTGTTTATTCTAGGTCCTTTGCCTTTCCCTGTGAATTTTAGAATAAGTTTATGAGTTTCTGTAAGGAAAGCTTGATGACCTTTTGTTTGGGAGGCATTGAATCTATAGATCAAATTGGGAATAATTGACATCTTACCAATATTGAGTCATCCAAACCTGAACACAATATATCATTCTAATTATTTAGTTCTTCTTTCATTTCTTATAGCAAGATAGTTTTTAGTTTTCTGTGTATAGATCTTTAATATCTCTTGTCAGATTTATCTCTAAGAATTTCATATTTTGATACCAATGCAAATGATATTTTTTATTTCATTGTTTTTGCTGATATATAGCAAAGCAGTTTTTAAAAATATTGATCTTATATCCTGCAATCTTGCCAAAATCACTTATAAATACTTTAACATTTTTTCTATCAAATTTTCAACATAGACTACCATTTCACCTGAAAATAAAAACCATTTTTACTTATATTTTCCTGCTTTATAACACTGGTTAGAATCTCTAGTGAAATATTTAATGGAAGTGGTAAGATTGGACACCTTATCTTGTTACTGATCTTAGGTTGGAAGCATTCAGTCTTTCATCATTACTATTGTATTAACTATGGGGTTTTTGTAGACATACTTTTCCAGGCTGAGGAAATCTCCTGCTATTTCTGATTTGGTACGAGTTATCATCAAGAATGGATGTTGGATTTTTTCAAATGCTGTTTCTACATCTGTTGAGATTTTTATGTACTTTGGTTTTATCAGACTTCTATTTCTGGAATAAAATCCTTTTAATAAATTTTTAGATTTGATTTTATAAAATTCTAGTAAGAATTTTTTTCACCTATAATTATAAATAATATGGGTCTATAGCTGTCTTTTCATGTAATGCTTTTGTGCAGTTTTTGTATCAAACTAATGATGGCTTCATAAAGTGAATTGGGAAGTATTCCTTTTTTTATAATTTTCCTGGAAAATTTTGTATAGAATTTGTTATTATTTCCTCCTTAAATGTTTTGTAGAATTAAACAGTGAAGTCATGTAAGCCTGGCACAATAAATTCAGTTTCTTTAATGAATTTAGGGTTCTTCAGATTATTTTTAGGTGAGCTTTTGTACTTTGTGTCTTTCAAAAATTTTGTCTTATTTCTCTAAGTTGTCAAATTTTTGTCTATATTCCCTTATTATTCTTTCAATATCTGTAGAAATTATAGTGATGCCATCTGTCATTCATGAGCTTGGTGATTTCAGTCTTCCCTTTTTATTCTGATTAGTCTACCTAGAGGTTTATCAGGTTTATTGATCATGTATAAAAATAAGCTTCTGGTTTCATTAATTTTCTCATTTGTTTTCTATTTCATTGATTTCCATTTT
This sequence comes from Mirounga leonina, assembly GCF_011800145.1. NCBI lineage: Eukaryota > Metazoa > Chordata > Mammalia > Carnivora > Phocidae > Mirounga > Mirounga leonina. The sequence goes on from NW_023270231.1 coordinate 10,967,348, forward strand.
GATCTTCATTAATATCTTTTTTCCTGCTTACTTTAGGCTTAATTTGTTCTTCTTTTTCTAAATTCTTAAGTTGGAAGTTGAGGTCTTTTATTTAAGATCATTCATGTTTTTAAATATGGACTTTTGTTATGATAAATTGGCTACCCCAAATCTTTGATATGGTTTGTTTTTATTTTTATTCAATCCAAAATATTTTCTAATTTCCCTTTTGATATTTGCTCTGACCCATAGAAGTGTGGTTTGGTTCCCAAATATTTTGGGTTTATCTGAGTTTATCTCCAAATATTTCTGTTATTTTAAAAATTTAGTTCATATTTGAATAGTATTTGTATAACTTGTATACTTTGAAGTTGACTGAGGATCATTTTTAGGTACAATATATAGCCTCTCTTGGCACATATTTCATGTGCTCTTGAAAAAAATTTGCATTTTGCTGTTGTTGCAGAGAGTATTCCATAAAGGTTGGTAGTTGCTATCTGCTTTCAATTGTTTTATAACTTTACTGATTTTCCTTCCCCCTATTTTATAAATTGAGAGAGATGTATTGCAATCTTTGACTGCAAGTATGGTTTTGTCTGTTTGTCCTTGCTGTTCTAATAAATTTTGTTTCACATATTTTGAATTTCTTTTATTAGGTACATAAAATTTATCATAGTTTTATTTTCTTAATGCATTGACACTTTATCATTATCAGGAAAAAAACCAATTTTATCACTGAAAATATGCTTTGCCTATTTGCTTAAAAATAAAATTTGTTTTATATTAAACAGCTACTCCAGTTGTCTTTTGAGTAGTGTTGGCATTATACATCTTTTGTCATTCTTTTACTTTACATTTGTATCTTTATATTTGTATCTTTATATTTGAAGTGTCTTTCTTATACACAGCCGCTGGTTGAGTATTGCTTTTGTTTTTATCTAATCTTACAATCTCATCCTTTTTGGGAGGATATTCAGAACATTTACATTTAGTGTGATTAATGATATAGTAAGGTTTAAGTCTATCATCAATCTGTCTACTCTCTCTGTGTCCCATCTGTTCTTTTCTCCTCGTATTATTTTTTTCCTGCCAACTACTGGACCAAATGAATATACTTTATATTTCAAATTTATCTCCTTTGTTGAGGTATAAACTAAAACTCATTACTTTGTTATTTTAGTGATTGTTTTAGGATATATAGTTTATATTTTGATTTACCACAGTTTACCAATATTTTTTATTTTCTGTCTAAAGAACTTCCTGCATTTTTTTTTTGTAGGGAATATCTGGTAATAAGGAATTCTTTCAGCTTTTGTGTACCTAAAAATGTCTTTATATCACCTTGTTTTTGATAGAAATTTTCACCAGATATAGATTTCTAAATTATCTCCCTCTCCATCCTCCCACCCCCAGGATTTTTAAAATATTTTCTTTTAAACTGTTAAAATGTTGGGCGCCTGGGTGGCTCAGTTGGTTAAGCGACTGCTTTCGGCTCAGGTCATGATCCTGGAGTCCCTGGATCGAGTCCCGCATCGGGCTCCCTGCTCGGCAGGGAGCCTGCGTCTCCCTCTGACCCTCCTCCCTCTCATGTGCTCTCTCTCTCTCTCATTCTCTCTGTCTCAAATAAATAAATAAAATCTTTAAAAAGAAACTGTTAAAATGTTTAAACTGTTGTTTGGGGTGCAGGTTTTTCTGACTAGAAATCTTCAGTCGTCATTATATTTATTCCTCTGTAATCAGACTGTCTTTTAGAATTTCTTTTTATTACTGGTTTTGAACAATTTATTATGTGTCTTGCTATCGTTTCCTTCATCTCTTGTGCTTGAGGTTCATTGTGATTTTTAGATCTGAAGCTTTATAGTTTTCAATAAATTTGGTCATTATTTTTCAAACTTTCTTTTCTCTCTCATTCTCTTTCACATTTATTAGGTCACTTGCAGTTGTCTCACAGTTCTGTCTCTGGCTTTTGTTGTTTGCTTGTGTTTTTTTTGGTTTTGTTTCTGCGATTGTTAATTTTTGCTTCTTTCAGTGTTTGATTTTAGATCATTTTTATCACTGTGCCTTCAAGTTTTTCTGCCCTTTTTTTTTGTACTGTCTACTCTGTCTTTAAGCCCATCCAGGCTATTTTAAAATCTTACACATTGGAGTTTTTACCTTTAGGATTTGTATTTCTTAATATCTTCTATGTTTGTAACCAATTTTTGAATATATGGAAGATAATTTAAATGACTACCTTAATAATTTTGTCTATAGATTGTAACATCTGTGTCTATTCTGATTCAATTTAATTAATTTAACTCTAATACATGGGCTATATTTTTTCTTTGTAACTTTGTTCTTTTTTAGATATTTATATTTGGATATCAGACACTATGAACTCTATTTTGTTGGGTGTTGGCTTTTTTTTTTTTAAGATTTTATTTATTTATTTGACAGAGAGAGAGCAAGCACAGCAGGGGGAGCAGCAGAGGGAGAGAGAGAGAGAAGCCAATACCTGAGGTGTTGGCTTTTGTTTATTTGTTTGTTTCCCTATAAATATTATTTAGCTTTATTCTGGGATGAAGTTAAGCTACTTGGAAATATTTTGATCTTCAAGTATCATGGTTTTAAGATTCTTTAGATGGACCAGAGCAGTGCTCAACCTTGGGGTAACTATTCCACACTGCTGTGGAAAGATCATTCTAGTTGCTCTACTCAATGCCCCTTGAATCATGGAAACTGCACTACTTCCAGTCCTGTGTGATGATTCCTTTCATGTGGTTCTTTCTCCACCCTCTGGTAGTTTCCTCTCATGCATTTACTGATCAGCACTCAGCTGAATACTTGGAACTCTACAGATTTCTGGAATTTTCTTTGTGTTGACCTCTATTACTCTGTCCTATGAATTTGAGTCACAACCTTGTCTCTCCTCGAATTTTAACTCTATATCTCCAACTCAAAGAGTCCTCCTCTGGGCATTGCCTGGATTCCCCCTCCTTATTCTGCAACCCAGAAATTCTCTCAATAAGCTTGGGTAGTTGCTATGGTCTGAATGTTTATATCCTCTAAAGTTTATATATTAAGATCTTAATGCCCAAAGTGATAGCAATAGGAGGTGGGCCTTTGGGAGGTGATAGGTCATGAGGACAGAACCCTCATGAATATAATTAGTGTCTCATAAAAGAGGCTCAAGAGAGTTCCCTTGGCCCTTCAACCATGGGAAGGGACAATGAAAAGTCTACTGTCTGGTATAGGGTCCTTGCCTGATATGGTTGGCATCCTGATCTTGGACTTCCAGCCTCCAAAACTGTAAAAAACAAATTTCTATTGTTTATAAGCTACCCAGTCTATAGTATGTTGTTATAGCAGCCTCAGAGTTTAAGACATCAGTCACAATCCTCACCTCATTTGTTTCCCATCTCTCAAGGATTACTCACCTTGATTGCCTGATATCTGGTGTCTTAAAATATTATTTCACATATTTTGTCAGGTTTTGGTTGTTTCAGTAGAGATTGTAAATGCATTCCTTATTATTCCATCTTGGTCAGAAGTGAAAGTCCTATTTATTTGTAATTACATGGGAAAGTTTGGTAATAATTAAAACAGTATAGATTAATATAGTAGCAGTGTCCACTTAGTACTCTGCAATGTCAGTCCACTTCTCAGAAATAACCACTGTTTTGTCTCTTTCAAGACTATTTTCCATACATTTTTACATATATATCTTCACATAGAATAATATATTTCATGTGGGCATTTTCAAAACAAATAATGCCATATCTTTCATATTGTTCAGAAACCTGCTTTTTTAATCCAATGATGTGAGACATTTCCATTCCCATATATAGAAATCTAGCTCATTCTTTTGAATTTCTTCAGTAATGGTAAAATAGTCTATTTAATCATTTCCACATTGATTAAGAATTGGGTTTTTTCTTTTTTTTTTTTTTTTTCTCTACTGAAATGATAGGTGCAATGAGCGGCCTTTTATATTCCTCTTTGTACAGTTATAAAATATTTTTTTAAATGCCCTCTTTAATATCCACCACCAGGCTAACCCATCCTCCCACCCCCATCCCCTCTAGAACCCTCAGTTTGTTTTTCAGAGTCCATTGTCTCTCATGGTTCATCTCCCCCTCTGATTTCACCCCCTTCATTCTTCCCCTCCTGCTATCTTCTTCTTCTTTTTTTTAACATATAATGTATTATTTGTTTCAGAGGTACAGATCTGTGATTCAACAGTCTTGCACAATTCACAGCGCTCACCATAGCACATACCCTCCCCAATGTCTATCACCCAGCCACCCCAACCCTCCCACCCCCCACCACTCCAGCAACCCTCAGTTTGTTTCCTGAGAATAAGAATTCCTCATATCATTGAGGTCATATGATACATGTCTTTCTCTGACTGACTAATTTCACTCAGCATAACACTCTCCGGTTCTATCCACATCGTTGCAAATGGCAAGAAATCATTCCTTTTGGGGGCTGCATAATATTCCATTGTGTATATATACCACTTCTTTATCCATTCATCTGTTCAGGGACATCTTAGCTCTTTCCACAGTTTGGCTATTGTGGACATTGCTGCTATAAACATCAGGGTGCACATACCCCTTCGGATCCCTACATTTGTATCTTTGGGGTAAATACCCAGTAGTGCAATTGCTGGGTCATATGGTAGCTCTATTTTCAACTTTTTGAGGAACCTCCATACTGTTTTCCAGAGTGGCTGCACCAGCTTGCATTCCCACCAACAGTGTAGGAGGGTTCCCCTTTCTGCACATCCCCACCAACATCTATCATTTCCTGAATTGTTAATTTTAGCCATTCTGACTGCTGTGAGGTGATATCTCATTGAGGTTTTGATTTGGATTTCCCTGATGCCAAGCTATGCTGAGCACTTTTTCATGTGTCTGTTGGCCATTTGGATGTCTTCTTTGGAAAAATGTCTGTTCATGTCTTCTGCCCATTTCTTGATTGAATCATTTGTTCTTTGGGTGTTGAGTTTAAGAAGTTCGTTATAGATTTTGGATACTAGCCCTTTATCTGATATGTCATTTGCAAATATCTTCTCCCATTCTGTCGGGTGTCTTTTGGCTTTGTTGACTGTTTCTTTTGCTGTGCAAAAGCTTTTTAGCTTGATAAAGTCCCAATAGTTCATTTTTGCCCTTGCTTCCCTTGCTTTGGCGATGTTTCTAGGAAGAAGTTGCTGCAGCTGAGGTCAAAGAGGTTGCTGCCTGTGTTCTCCTTTAGGATTTTGACGGACGCCTGTCTCATATTTAGGTCTTTCAATCATTTGGAGTCTATTTTTGTGTGTGGTGTAAGGAAATGGTCCAGTTTCATTCTTCTGCATGTGGCTGTCCAATTTCCCAACACCATTTGTTGAAGAGACTGTCTTTTTTCCATTGGACAGTCTTTTCTGCTTTGTCAAAGATTAGTTGACCATAGAATTGAGGGTCCATTTCTGGGCTCTCTATTCTGTTCCATTGATCTATGTGTCTGTTTTTGTGCCAGTACCATACTGTCTTGATGATGACAGCTTGGTAATAGAGCTTAAGTCTGGAATTGTGATGCTGCCAGCTTTGCTTTTCTTTTTCAACATTCCTCTGGCTATGCAGGGTCTTTTCTGGTTCCATACAAATTTTAGGATTATTTGTTCCATTTCTTTGAAAAAAGTGGATGGTATTTTGATAGGGATTGTATTGAATGTGTAGATTGTTCTAGGTAGCATCGACAACTTCACAATATTTGTTCTTCCAATCCATGAGCATGGAATGTTTTTCCATTTCTTTGTGTCTTCCTCAATTTCTTTCATGAGTATTTTATAGTTTTCTGAGTACAGATTCTTTGCCTCTTTGGTTAGATTTATTCCTAGGTGTGTTATGGTTTTGGGTGCAGTTGTAAATGGGATCGACTCCTTAATTTCTCTTTCTTCTGTCTTGTTATTGACGTATAGGAATGCCACTGATTTCTGTGCATTGATTTTATATCCTGCCACTTTACTGAATTCCTGTATGAGTTCTAGCAGTTTTGGGGTGGAGTCTTTTGGGTTTTCCACATAAAGTATCATATCATCTGCAAAGAGTGAGTGTTTGACTTCTTCTTGCTGATTTGGATGCCTTTTATTTCTTTTTGTTGTCTGATTGATGTGGCTAGGATTTCTAATACTATGTTGAATAGCAGTGGTGATAGTGGACATCCCTGCCATGTTCCTGACCTTAGGGGAAAAGCTCTCATTTTTTCCCCATTGAGGATGATATTCGCTGTGGGTTTTTCATAGATGGCTTTTATGATATTGAGGTACATACCCTCTATCCCTATACTCTGAAGACTTTTGATCAAGAAAGGATGCTGTACTTTGTCACATGCTTTTTCTGCATCTATTGAGAGGATCATATGTTTCTTATTCTTTCTTTTATTAATGTATTGTATCACATTGATTGATTTGCAGATGTTGAACCAACCTTGCAGCCCAGGGATAAATCCCACTTGGTCATGGTGAATAATCCTTTTAAGGTACTGTTGGATCCTATTGGCTAGTATTTTGGTGAGAATTTTTGCATCCATGTTCATCAAGGATATTGGTCTGTAATTCTCCTTTTTGATGGGGTCTTTGTCTGGTTTTGGGATCAAGGTAATGCTGGCCTCATAAAACGAGTTTGGAAGTTTTCCTTCCATTTCTATTTTTTGGAACAGTTTCAGAAGAATAGGTATTGATTCTTCTTTAAATGTTTGGTATAATTCCCCTGGGAAGCCATCTGGCCCTGGGCTTTTGTTTTTTGGGAGATTTTTGATGACTGCTTCAATTTCCTTCATGGCTATAGGTCTGTGCAGGTTTTCTATTTCTTCCTGGTTCAGTTTTGGTGGTTGATACATCTCTAGGAATGCATCCATTTCTTCCAGGTTATCTAATTTGCTGGCATAGAGTTGCTCATAATATGTTCTTATAATTGTTTGTATTTCTTTGGTGTTGGTTGTGATCTCTCCTCTTTCATTCATGATTTTGTTGATTTGGGTCATTTCTCTTTTCTTTTTCATAAGTCTGGCCAGGGGTTTATCAGTCTTGTTAATTCTTTCAAAGAACCAGCTCCTAGTTTCGTTGATCTGTTCTACTGTTCTTTTGGTTTCTATTTCATTGATTTCTGCTCTGATCTTTATTATTTCTCTTCTCCTGCTGGGTTTAGGCTTTATTTGCTGTTCTTTCTCCAGCTCCTTTAGGTGTAGGGTTAGGCTGTGTACTTGAGACCTTTCTTGTTTCTTGAGAAAGGCTTGTATTGCTATATACTTTCCTCTTACGACTGCCTTTGCTGCATTGCAAAGATTTTGAACAGTTGTGTTTTCATTTTCATTGGCTTCCATGAATTTTTTTTAACTCTTCTTTAATTTCCTGGTTGACCCATTCATTCTTTAGTAGGATGCTCTTTAGCCTCCATGTATTTGAGTTCTTACTGACTTTCCTCTTGTGATTGATTCCTATTTTCAAAACATTGTGGTCTAAAAATAGGCAGGGAATGATCCCAATCTTTTGGTAGCGGTTGAGACGTGATTTGTGACCTAGGATGTGATCTATTCTGGAGAATGTTCCATGGGCACTAGAGAAGAATGTGTATTCCAATGCTTTGGGATGGAATGTTCTGAATATGTCTGTGAAGTCCATTTGGTCCAGTGTGTCATTTAAAGTCTTTATTTCCTTGTTGATCTTTTGCTTAGATGATCTGTCCATTTCAGTGAGGGGGGTCTTAAAGTCCCCCACTATTATTGTATTGTTGCCAATGTGTTTGCTTTTGTTATTAATTGCCTTATATAATTGGCTGCTCTCATGTTAGGGGCATAGATATTTACAATTGTTAGATCTTTCTTGTTGGATAGACCCTTTAAGTAGGATATAATGTCCTTCCTCATCTCTTATTACAGTCCTTGGTTTAAAATCTAATTTGTCTGATATAAGGATTGCCACCCCAGCTTTCTTTTGGTGTCCATTAGCATGGTAAATGGTTTTCCACCCCTTCACTTTCAATCAGGGGGTATCTTGGGGTCTAAAATGAGTCTCTTGCAGACAGCATATCGATGGGTCTTGTTTTTAATCCAATCTGATAGCCTGTGTCTTTTGATTGGGGCATTTAGCCCATTTACATTCAGGGTAACTATTGAAAGATATGAATTTAGTGCCATTGTATTGCCTGTAAGGTGACTGTTACTGTATATTGTCTGTGTTCCTTTCTGGTCTGTGTTGCTTTTAGGCTCTCTCTTTGCTTAAGGACCCCCCTCAGTATTTCTTGTAGGGCTGGTTTCATGTTTGCAAATTCCTTTAGTTTTTGTTTGTCCTGGAAGCTTTTTATCTCTCCTTCTATTTTCAATGACAGCCTAGCTGGATATAGTATTCTTGGCTGCATATTTTTCTTGTTTAGTGCTCTGAATATATCATGCCAGTCCTTTCTGGCCTGCCAGGTCTCTGTGGATAGGTCTGTTGCCAATCTAATGTTTCTACCATTGTAGGTTACATATCTCCTCTCCCAAGCTGCTGTCAGGATTATCTCTGTCTCTGAGACTCGTATGTTCTACTATTAGATGTCGGGGTGTTGACCTATTTTTATTGATTTTGAGAGGGGTTCTCTGTGCCTCCTGGATTTTGATGCCTGTTTCCTTCCCCAAATTAGGGAATTTCTCTGCTATAATTTGCTCCAATATACCTTCTGCCCCTCTCTCTCTTTCTTCTTCTTCTGGGATCCCAATTATTCTAATGTTGTTTTGTCTCTTGGTATCGCTTATCTCCCGAATTCTGCCCTTGTGATCCAGTAGTTGTTTATCTCTATTTTTCTCAGCTTCTTTATTTTCCATCATTTGGTCTTCTATATCACTGATTCTCTCTTCTGCCTCATTTATCCTAGCAGTTAGAGCCTCCATTTTTTATTGTACCTCATTAATAGCCTTTTTGATTTCATCTTGGTTAGATTTTAGTTATTTTATTTCTCCAGAAAGGGTTTCTCTAATAACTTCCATGCTTTTTTCAAGCCCAGCTAGTATCTTTAAAATCATCATTCCAAACTCTAGTTCCGACATCTTACTAATGTCTGTATTAATTAGGTCCCTGGCAGTCAGTACTGCTTCTTGTTCTTTTTTTTGAGGTGATTTTTTCTGTATTGTCATTTTGTCCAGAAGAGAATAGATGAATGATAGAAGAAATTGCTAACAGGGTAAAAATCTCCCCAGAAAATATACTCTAAACAAATCAGAAAAGACCTGAAACTGGGGCAAAAGAAAGGGAAAGAAAGAAAAAAGAAAAAGAAAAAAGAAAAAGAAAAATATGAAAAGAAACAAAAACAAAAGAAAACAAAAAAAAAAACCAGGATATGATCAAATATGTTCAGGCTGGTACATAGATCAGTGCCACACACTAGATTTTGGGCGTATTTTGGTCTTTTAGAAGAAAGTGCCTCCTAAAATTTTAAAGAAAGAAAAACTTATATATGTACAAAATAAGGGTTAATATGATGAAGGGATGGAATATGATTGTGAAGATGAAAATCATAAAAGATTTTATAAAAGGAATTGATAAGAAGTTGGTTGAAAAAAGAAAGAAGAGGATTAAAAAAAAAAAAAGGAGAGAATGTGATCAGGCAGGAGACTAGAACAAAGCCATACACTAGAGATTTAGGATATATTTTGATCTGTTAGAAGAAACTGTATCTCAAAATTTTAAAGAGGGAACAAGTTATATATATATAATAATTTATTTGGTATATATATATACCAAAAATAAGGGTAACTACTATGAAGGGATAGAATATGACTCTAAAAATGAAAAATAAAAATTATTTTTTTTAAAAAAGAGATTGAAACATAAGGAATAACATGGAGGACATTAGGAGAAGGAAGGGAAAAATGGGGGGGGGGAATTGGAGGGAGAGATGAACCATGAGAGACTATGGACCTGAGAAACAAATAGGGTTGTAGAGGGGAGGGGGGGGGATTGGTTAGCCCAGTGATGGGTATTAAGGAGGGCATGTACTGCATGGAGCACTAGGTGTTATACGAAAACAATGGATCATGGATCACTACATCAAAAAATAATGATGTATTGTATGGTGACTAACATAATATAATAAAATTAAAAACTACAAAAAAAAGAGATTGATAAGATGTTGGTTGAAAAGGGAAAATGAAAAAAAAAAAAAGACAGTTAAAAAAATTAACTTTGAAAGACTAAGGAATCATGCTAAAAAAGCCATGAAGTCTATGTGCAGTAGTCCTCTAGTGCTGGAGTTCTGCCGTTCTCATTGATCAGTAAACTTGGATTTGGCTGGCTCTTCTTGCTGATCTGGGGAGGGGCCTGTTGCCGTGGTTCCCAAACGTCTTTGCCAGAGGTGGACTTGCCCCACCCTTGCCCGGTCCGGGCTAAGTAATCTGCTCGGGTTTGCTCTCCGGAGCTTTTGTTCCCTGCAAGCTTTTGGTATGGCTTTGGAGGACGAGAGTGAAAATGGCGGCTTCCCAATCTCCGCCCTGGAGGAGCCGAGAACTCGGGGCCCCATTCCTCAGTGAGCCGCCAGAGAAAAGCAGTCACTCCCATCTCCCCGGTCTCCGGCCGCACTCCGTGCTCACCCGGCCAGTGATGGAGCATTTCTATCTCTGGCACCTGATGCCTTGTGGAGTCTCCAAACCCAGCAAATCCCTGCAGTGCGCTCCCGTGCCACTCCTCCTGGGGGAGGAAGGTGAGTCTCCCCGGATCTGCCACTTGTTGGGTCCCTGCTGGAGGAGCAGTGGCCCGACTGTGCCACGGATCACAGTTTATGGCAACCCCGAGCTGAGAGCCTGCTCCTCGGCTCCATCTCTGCAGCCAGCTTCCCCTCTGTGATACCTGGGAACTCTGCTGCACTCAGGCACCCCCAGTCTTTGTGTGACCCCAAGGGTCCTGAGACCACACTGTCCCACGAGGGTTCCACCCCCTGCTTAGCCACTGGAGCGACATCCCTCAGAGGAGCCAACTTCTAAAAGTTCCGATTTTGTGCTCCGTGGCTCTATCACTTTCCAGAAGTGGCCGAGAGAGGCCCCCTCCCCCGCCGTCTATCCTCCCGAGTATTGCCTCAGATTCACTTCTCCGCACATCCTACCTTCCAGTAAGTGGTCGCTTTTCTGTTCAGAGAGTGGTTGCTATTCCTTTCTTCAATCTCCTGTTGAGTTCGTAGGTGTTCAGAATGGTTTTATCCCTATCCAGCTGAATTCCTGGGGCCAGATGAAATCCAGGTCTCCTATTCCTCTGCCATCTTGCTCTGCCCCCTCTACAAACACTTCTTTAAGACATAATGCAAATAGAATATCTAAGCTAAGAGTTAAGCATATTTTAATATTTGATAGATAGTATCAAGTTGCCCTCTAGAATGCTTCACAACAAAATTGTGTATATCAAAGAACTTCTTCCTTATTTTCCTCTCAGCTCTTTTTTAATATGTAATATTTTAAAATGCAATCAGGTAAGTGTAAAATATTTTAATATTGTTTTCATTTTATTTTAATTTCTGTAGTTACTGGGAAGGTTAAGCATATTTTCATATGTTAGCTATTTATATTTTCTTTCCTCTGAACTACTTCTTCTTATCCTTTGCCTATTTTTATAGAGATATCTCTTTTATTGATTTGTGAGTGGTTTGTGTGTCTGTGTGTGTTTATAAACTTTTTTTTTTAAGATTTTATTTATTTATTTGTCAGAGAGACAGAGAGACAGAGAGAGAGAGCACAAGCAAGGGGAGTGGCAGGCAGAGGGAGAAGCAGGCTCCTTGTTGAGCAAGGAGCCCAATGCAGGGCTCAGTCCTAGGACCCTGGGATCATGACCTGAGCCAAAGGCAGATGCTTAACCAACTGAGCCACCCAGGTGTCTCTGTTTATTATAATCAACAAAATGTCTCATTGTGGAAGGGAAAATATCTGAAGCCCATATATATATAAAATAAGGCCATTTCCCATTTCCCATCCCACCGCTAAACCTTCCATAAACCACCATATCTCTCACCTTGGCCAAGTCCAAGGAACTGGCCCTCCTTTTATTCCAGTCACATATGGCTTTTAGTCTATACATTGTGTTATTAGGATTACTTTTATCTTCACACTAAACTTTAATAACAACCTTATTCTGTTTTTTTGTTTGTTTGTTTGTTTTCCTGCATGTATATTTGGATAGAAATTAGATGTTGTGGTTAATCTGGAAATTTGGACCAACTTAAGGCTGTTTTATAGCCACTTAGTCTGAATTAGAATTGTGGTAAGTAAGGCAAGCTCTGGAATCCAGATTATGTTTTATATTTTTCTTTTGCAAATGGCAGAGCCATAGCTATAGACCAGTTTATACAACTTGAATAGAATTGTGTAGGAATTGTTATCTGAGACCCTCCTTCTGAGAATATAGGTCAGACTGGGTCAATTTATCAAGAAATACAAATTCCTACTTTTTAGTTTTAGTTGTCGCTATCGAGAATTTACATAGGGTAATCCTAAGCAAGGTTGAGGCAATTCATAATACAAGTGAAAATTTAACTGGTTAGGTCTGGCTGGTTATATGAACATAAAATAATTTGTTTCCATTTCATTGAATTGACAAGGTACATATTACATGATTCTTCCAGTGACTGTTTTTTCCCTCACTGTAACCACTGTCCTTTTCATGTTGATTTTCCTGGTGAGTGCCTTGAAAGTAGAAGACTGCTTCATTACTTTTTGAATCCCTCTCAGCCTTTGGCACAGTGCCTTCCATGTCTCTAGGCACACTATGCTCAGGAAACTGTTGACGATTATAAAAGAATAGTATTTAAGATGCTGCTGATATTGACAATAAAAATAATAGTGATAATAATAACAAGAATTGAGTTTATGTTATATATTAGGCAGTGACCTAACTACTATTTCACTGCTTTTTATTTTTTATTTATTTTTATATGTATTTTATTTTTTAAAAGATTTATTTATTATTTGAGAGAGAGAGTGAGAGCAAGCAGGGGGAGGGGGAGAGGGAGAGAGAGAATCTCAAGCAGACTCCCTGCTGAGCATGGAGCCTGATGCAGGGCTCGATCCCATGACCATGAGATTATGAGCTGAGCTGAAATCAAGAGTTGGACGATTAACCAACTGAGCCATCCAGGCACCCCAATTTACTGCTTTTTAAAAATGAGGAAACTGAGACACATAAAGGTAAGGTAGAGGTTAGGCCTAGATTCTGACCCAAGCATGCTGACACAGTATGCTGGACTCCAGTTGCTGTGCTATGTACAATTCAAAGTCAGCCAATGTGCATAATTTTATAAAGTACTGCATTTTTTACAAATCTGTCACCTTCTACTAGGCCTCATATTCATTGATGTCAGGTGTCCATCTTGTTTATTTTTGTTCTTTCAGGCTGTAGCACAGTGTTTCTGGCACAGAAGAAGCTCTTAATAAATGGTATTAAAGTAGTGATTGGATGAATGTCATACCCTTCCAACAGAACCTTCCAGCAAAGTCTAAAATTCCAAATCTTTTATGGCTGTCAGAATGCATATTTCTATACACATTGAGTACCACATGAATGTTAATTAATGATATGACTGAAGTTAATATTTTTTCTCCTCATTGTCACAAAAGTGGGTGGTTGTATTAGTCAGTCATTACCACATAACAAGCATTCCCAAAGCTCAGTGATTTAAAACAACAATGATTTATTCCTTATTTCTTGTGTGTGGGCAGGCACAAAGTTGGCTTTCTAAGCTGGAGTGGGCCCCAGGCTGGTAGTTGAATCTAAATATGTTTCAGTATCTCTCATCTTCCTTGGGCCAGGATATTTAATGGGGCAGGTTCTTTTTACAAAGATGACAGAGGGACATGAGGACAAGCACATCACAAGCCTTATTGGCTAAAACAAGTCACATGACTAAGCCCAAAGTCAAAGTGGAAACTGTATACTCATCTCCAGTGGGAATAAATGCAAAGTTCTATGGAAAAGGACATGGATTCTGATAGTGGTAAATAATGGAGTCAGTAATTCAGTCTATCACATTTGTACTGACCAAGCAAGTGGTAGAGTAAAACATTTAGAAACACCAACAGCAAAATTTTGATTAAGCCCCTAAACAAATGTAGAAGTTTGAGGCAAAATCCAAGCCAATTTTTTATTTAATCACAGTTTTCTTCCACCCTTCCAACAAATGTAGATAATATTACAGTCATTTCTAGAGTAATCAACTGTGGTATCCCAAACAGAAGATTATAACATCAACTGGAAACTGAGAAGCAGGACAGTTGAAGGCTTAAAAAAAAAATCTCACTTAGATTCAAGTGATACTTCGCAATAAGGAGAGAGGATAGGGACAGGAAAATTAAGAAATTAGCAACACAAACAGAATTGTATCCCAAAAGAAGACAGGGTTTGTCATTAGAGTAAGCATCAGAGAGAATCTGAATATCAGAAAATGAAACATGAAGTAAATGTGACTGGCCTTGAACATTAAACACTGAAAGATATTTATAAAAAATAGGAAGATGGTAAGTCTAGGAAATTAAAACAGAGAAAACAAAGATTCCCTTTGCTTTACACCAAGAGCATTATCTTGTGTATATTTCTCTTAAAGCTTCTCAGGCTTATGGCATTCTCAGACTTCTTAAGTAGTCTTCCAGAACAGATTTGTAAAAAATGCAGTACTTTATAAAATTATGCACATTGGCTGACTTTGAATTGTACATAGCACAGCAACTGGAGTCCAGCATACTGTGTCAGCATGCTTGGGTCAGAATCTAGGCCTAACCTCTACCTTACCTTTATGTGTCTCAGTTTCCTCATTTTTAAAAAGCAGTAAATTGGGGTGCCTGGATGGCTCAGTTGGTTAATCGTCCAACTCTTGATTTCAGCTCAGCTCATAATCTGAGGGGGTACAGAAGGGGTACAGAACAATATAGGAGTGATTATTCCAGTATTTCAGTCTTTGAGAGTCAGAAAGGCTTTCTACTCATTTGCAGGTTCACAGTTGGGTATGCCTTATCCTCTCTTGAGACTGCCCCAGAGCATCTGTATAGCTGTGTCAATGGCTGGGTCCAAATGAGGATCAGAGAGCAAAGCTGAGACATAAACTTGTACATAAACAAAATACTTCATATTCTACTTAAAGATAAAAATAATAAGGGGAAATGCCTCATGAAGTAGCAATCCTTCTGCAATAGCTGAACATTTCCCTGTAACTTTTCTATGTTTTTCAAGCAATTTTCTTTATTTTCCCTTACATGAAATGACATAGACCTGCAATTTCTCACCCCTTGGTCCAAATTGTGTCATTTTCTAGTCTCTCAGGCATTTACTGTTTTATATCTGTATAAATGTGTGTATACCTATGTATACACACAGACAGGGCAAAAATGTGAACATTGTCATGACAAAATGTTCTTTATACCTAGTTTAACAGAAGGGACAATAGGTATGATATGAAAAATGCATTTTGATAAGTATAAAAACAAGATACAACAACTGTTTCACAAGAGAACGTGTTCCTCAGTTCCCCAACCTTACCCCATCAAAGGTAAAGTTGCTATAGAATGGGATTAAATTTATCAAAATGCGAATCAATCAATCTCTCATCACTTTCCCTACTTCAATCTCTCATCATTTCCCCTACTTCTCAGGCCAAGAATATATTAGAACTGTTCTTATATTCCTAGTGAAAAAGCAGATATACATTTAAATACTAGAAGTCATAGGATCATAAAAAAAAAAAAAGCTGTAGTATTTGTTTCTGAAAAATCTGATTATGATTATAGAAATCCATGGTGTGTCAGGAGATAGAATGAATCCTCTGACTTGACTACTTTTCCAGTATTACATAGAAATAATTCACATGCTTCCTGTCTCTTTCTCTTTGCACACACAAACCATGGGAATTTTAGCATATTGGTATATACCTAGTATAGACTGGCCCATGAGATAATAAGCTCAATTGGAAGTTACTACCTCCCACCCAAATCATTCATATAACAAAGGAAAGAAGTTTGGCCTTCACCTTGGGAAATTCATACTGCCTTTCATATCCTACTTTCTTACATTCATGCAAATCTGTGCTTATTTAGTGAGTATTTTGCAGGTCAGATATTCTGATAAATACCAAGAATTAGAAGATTAATGAGGCAAGGGCACTACTGTTGAGAAACTCATAGTCTAAAGTAGAAAATAGCCATATAGGGGCGCCTGGGTGGCTCAGTCGTTAAGCGTTTGCCTTCAGCTCAGGTCATGATCCCAGAGTCCTGGGATCGAGCCCCACGTCGGGCTCTCTGCTCAGCGGAGAGCCTGCTTCTCCCTCTCCCACTCCCCCTGCTTGTGTTCCCTCTCTCGCTGTGTCTCTGCCTGTCAAATAAATAAATAAAAATCTTAAAAAAAAAAGAAGATAGCCATTTAACAGTTATAAAATGATGAGAAAATATCAGAGTTATAGACAGAGCACTGTGGAAGCAGGAAGAAAGCAATTAGCTTTGTCAACAGTAGTCCAGAAAGGCTGCAGATAGAAGGTGCACATGTGCTGGATCTTGAAAGATGAGTGGAAATCTGCCTAGTACAGATAAAAATGGAGGATGTACCAAGGGAAAAAGCCTTTGCAAATTCACTGAGGCATTCTCCACCTATTGCCTGCTGATGAGTAACCTGTAGTTTAGATGTGATTTAGAAAACTGAATGGGAAGTCATCAGAGAGGGAGAAAAACCATGAGAGACTCTTAACTCTAGGAAACAAACTGAGGGTTGCTGGAGGGGAGGTGGGTGGGGGGATGGGGTAATTGAGTGATGGGCATTAAGGAGGGCACACAATGTGGTACACACTGGGTGTTATACCCAACTGATAAATTATTGAACACTACATCAGAAACTAATGATGTACTGTAAGTTGGCTAATTGAATTTAAATTAAAAAAAAAAAAAGCTCAGCCACAGAGAGTGATTTTCATAGAAACCATTTCTTCCTATCTGTGCCCTAAAAAAGGCTATGAAATAAGTCAAGTAAAATAGAACAGAACACAAACTGGATTTAATGTTTTTTTTCTGGGGTGCCTGGTTGGCTTAGTCAGTTAAGTGTCGGACTCTTGGTTTTGGCTCAGGTCCTGATCTAATGGGTTATGAGATCTAGCCCTGTGGTGGGCTCCATGTTCAGTAAGGAGTCTGCTTGAAGATCCTCTCCCTCTGTCCTTTCCCCCACTCTCATGTGCATGCTCTCTCTCTCTCTCTCAAATGAACAAATCTTTAAAAGATTTTTTTCCTCCCACTAAAAAACATTTCTTTTAGAAAAGTGATCATTCTTATCTTAGTTGAGTTCACTGTATAATCATGTGAAAATTTCTTCTAATTGATACAAGTAATGATATTCTGAAGCACATATAAGTAGATGTTATTTGCAAATTTGCCAATTTGGCTTTGAACTCTATCTCATGTCATTGTATAGTTTGTGGGGTGTTGGAAAGGAGCAAGTTCTTTCTTGCTATTAAACAAAGCACTGATTTCATTGGAGATAGTGTCAGTGGGGGCTTCTTAAGTAGTCTTCCAGAACATGAGTTCTCTTTTATAGCAACAGAGCCCCTTAAAATTCTCCATATTTTCTATTTGTCATATTGTTATATTTCCATTAAAAAATAGAAATATAGAGTTATAGCCATAATTTTGTCTGTTATCTTGGCCGATTCCCAGAAGAAGGATGAGAGTCACCTGTGTGTCCCCCTTTACCTACTGGCAATTATCATCTTCTGTGGCCAAAGAACAAAGTTATTAGGCTGTATATTTTTAAAAGGCAGAAAAAAATGGCCCTAGACTTGATTGTGCCCTTTTCACTAGTTACTTTTGCCTTCCTGTTTAAATACTATCTCCTTACCTATTTACAATAAGTACCTTTCCTTCCTTTTTAATCTTATCTTCCTACACCCCACCTATTATATTTAACCAATGTTTAAATTTTTCCCTGTAATTTCAATACACAACATTTTGCCTGCTTAAACAGTGAGACCACTCTTTTAACCAGACTTCCAGACCTGGCCTTACCTGTCAGTGCTTTGACACTTGGGACCAAGCAGGTCAATTCAAGAGCACTGCAGCTTCAACTCTCTACCATTTCTTCATAGTCTTAATTGACAGTCATATGTGTGATTCCACTAATTACCAGCTATATGACCTTGATCAAGATCATGGCAGGAGTCCATCATGGAAGTCTACTGTTTATACCTTGCCATCTAATCAATCCTTTCCCACCACAACCCTCACCTTTCTTACCTTCACCCTCAGAGATACTGCTTTTCTCATGTGGACCTCTAAAACAGAGCATAGTTCATTCTGATAGCCTTCTCACAAAATTTAGCCCTCCAGCCCCAAAATCAACCTCTCTCTCTTTCCACCTCTCTCTCTTGCTTGCTCTTTCTGTCCTACTCCTTCCCTCCCTCCATTTCTATTTTATTTTTTATACACACACAATTTTAAATTGTAGTGTTTGTTCATATTTAATAATTGATTATGTACACACACATAAATTTAGGTTAGCTTTCTATTTTTTCTTGAATTTTTTTTCCTAAAAGGGCTTTGTTTTTTCAAGTTTGATACAGTTCCTACTAGTCACTTTTTTCTCCTAACACCTAGATGCTATTTATCAGCTTACTTATGCTATTGTTTTCCCTTATGTCTATCCATCAGCATTCACTGATGCTGCCTGTTTGGTCTCACTAGAGATTTGAATTTATGACCCCTGGCATAGATTTATTTATAGCCACAAGCAAGACAGGATTTATTTCTAGAAAACTGAGGCCAAATATTTAAGTAATTTCCCCAAAGTCATGTTACCCAAAGCCCAGTCTTTTAATTCAATTCAATATCTTTCTCTTATACCAGTGTTTCTCATTCTTGAGTGTGCCGCAGAGACACCTGGAGATCTTAATAAACAGATCGTTAGGCCTTATCCCAGAGTTCTTGATTTACTAGGTCTGGATTGGGGCCAGCAAATTTGTATTTCTAGCAAGTATCTAGTTGATGCTGGTTGGGGGACCACACTTTGAGAACCATTATGCTTTGCCATTATGTTTTTTAATATCTTTCCAGAGTCCTTTCAGCTTACCTTTACAATTAGATGAAGAATGTTTACTCTGTCTTCCTTTCAAGATTGCTGTGAGTTTCAAACCATTGTAAACTGCAAAAAAACAAAAAACAAAACAAAACAAAAGGTTACAGAATAAATATAAAGCTTGTCTCCTTCACTAGGGCATAAGCTCCATGAAAGCTGAAGTATGTCTTGTTCATTTCAATATTTTTAGTTTTTGATAAATAGTGAGAACTATATAATTCTTTGAATAAATTAGTGAAAAAGGTAAAACCCAGGGCTTGGTTAAAATTAAATGAAAAGAGAGAAGATAGAAGTAGAGACCTGGTCCCTAGCAATCAATGACTATTTAAATTCAAGAAAATAATTCCTAAGGACTGTCTATGCTTCTCTGATTTATTTGGTAGCTTAGTCATGCTTGTGTTAAGAATGCAAAAGGAAGCAGTGTATCATTTGCTGATAGTGCTTGTTGTAATAGTTTCTCTTCTGGGTAGGAAGAGTTTCTACATAAACATTCAAAGGATTGTAATCACTATCCAGAGACCAAGTCCTCTGCCCTGACAGTTGGAAAATGACTCTATGCACTGATAGCCCCACAGGATGGGAAATGCAATAGCTCTGCTACTATTGTGTAATGTTGCTAAGTTTAATTGACTGCACCCATAAATAGTGGGAGAAAGTGAAAGTGTGTAATCTATACTACTCTTAAATTATTGTGTGGTACCAACTTGTAGATCTCCTGGAGAATCTCTTGTAGGATAAGGCATGAGATTTTCTTGTTGTTCACACTTGTTCTTTGTTTTTCTTAAGTCTTATGTTTTTACTTTCTCAAATATACTTTCCTTTTGTTTTATCTTCCTTTGTATCTTTACACAAAGCCACTCTTATTCCTCTTTTCTCACCTCTCCTTCTTACTGGATTCTCTGATCAGCATTCAAGCATTAATAATTAAGACACTCTTATCTTTTCATTCCTTTCCAGATACAGCACTGTTACTCTAATTTACCCCAAAGCTTTTCAAAAATGTTGTCTATAAAGGCTGTCACACTTTCCCCATCATAATTATGTTACTACTCTAGTCTTATTTCTGTACCCATGACTCAAAAACAGCTTTGTTAAGGACATCAATAATATCCTTGTTAGAAATACAAAAACACTTCTCAGTCCTCACCTTACTAAACCTCTCACCACATTTAGTGTTAGTGTGCCTCCTTCTTGAAAATTTTCTCTTGGCTTCCATACTACTAAAATTCTGGGCTTTATTCCTTCCTCTCTCACCACTCCTTTTCAGTGTCCTTTACAAGGTACTCTCTCTGCCTCACTCCAAACATGGGAGTTCTGATCTTCTTTTGCTATCTTTCCCTAAGTGATCTTCCACACTCATGATCCAAATGCTAATATTCACTACTTCCTATCACTCCTCCATGCCTCTCATCTAACAGATAGGTTTATGGATTCATTGTCTTCTGGTGAGCTCTACTCGAATGTCTCTCAGCTATCTCCAGCTTGAAATGTCCAAAGTTCTACGCTTGAATTCCCATCTTCTCACTTCACCAACACTTGAGGTTTTCTCTCTATTCCCTGAAATAACTAACTCACAAATTCATGCCACATCTATCTCCACTCTATCCATTCATCCTCAGCTACACTGTTCACTGCCTTGTCTGATTCATCATTGTTGTCTCTGAAACTCTCCCCTCTTAGTCATCTGCCTGAAATGCTCTTTTCCCCACTCTTAATATGGATAATTCCTATTGATCTGCAACTCTTAATGTAAATATCATTTCCTCAGAGACCTTCTCATACCCTTCAGTCCCACTGGGACAGTCTCAGAGCATTTTTATCAATTCTTTGGAGCAGTTACCTTGATTCATAATTCTACTTTTATATGAATGTTATTTTATATTATCTCTTTAATATACTATAAGCCTGATGTGTACAGTATTCTTGATTGTTTTTCTTTATTTTTTAAATTATTTTATCACCAGGGTGTAGCTAAGAACCTAATACATGTTAGGCCCTGAGTAAATATCTGTTGAGGAAAAGGTTTCCCTTACAATTTTTCTTCTCACTAGATTTTTTTTTTTCCTAGCTCCTATCTCCTTATGCTATTTCTCTCAGATTGATTCCTAACTTCCTCCTTTCTTCCCTTTCCCCCTTCCTTCTTATCTTCTTACCTTTCTTTTTTGCTCTCTTCTTTCCTTCATGGAAAACCTGGACTTGCTAGTTAAAACTAAATGCTCCTTCCTACTTATCCAAAGTTCATTCTTATTTAAGATAAGACGACTAGTTTAATTTAGATAAAGAAATATATGCCCAATAGCTGATTTTCATTTTTTATTCTCTCTCTCACTCTCACTTACTTACTCTCAAATTTGATTTTGTAAACTTAGACAATTTGGAAGAGAGATATCTTCTGGATAACAAAGATATATGATTTTGTCTTAAAATACCCAGGACTAACTCTCTATATTGATTCATTCTTTAATCATTTATTCATTTAACTAACCATTTATACAGGTCCTACTGTGTATTATGCACTTTTTTTTTTTTTTTTTTGAGAGAGCATGTGTGAGTGGGGTGGGGAGGGGCAGAAGGAGAGGGAGAGAGAGACTCTTAATCAAGCTCCATGCCCAGAGCAGAGCCTGATGCAGGGCTTAATCTCACAACTCTGAGATCATGACCTGAGCCAAAATCAAGAGTCAGAAACCTAACTGACTGAGCCACCCAGGAGCCCCTATTATGCCCTTTTGTGGCCTAAATCTCAGATCCCCCATTTACTTGCTGAGTTGTTGCTCTGACAAATAAATTATTCATTCCTCAGTTTCTCTATCTCCTAAAATGGGTAAAATAGTAACCAACTTGTAGGGATATTATGAGTTATTGCATGCAGAAATGTCTAACACATACTAAACTCCATATAATTATTAGTTGCATTATTTTAAACATCACCATTAATTAATCATTACTTTTTCAAGGACTATGTTACAATGTTAACAAATAAATTTTATACCTTCACATAGTTTACATTCTAGTGCAGGGCAAACTGTGGCTCTTTCACCAAATCTGGCCCACTAACCAGCTTTGTAAATAAAGTTTTATTGAAATACAGCTAGGTCATTTCTTTATAATTTGTTTAAAGCTACTTCATGCTGCAACAGAGACTTTGAATAGTTGCTCCAGAGATCATATGCCCTGCAAAGCAGAAAATATTTACTGGTTTTCTCTTCATAGAAAGTTTGCAGACCTCTGTTCTGATACAGATAGACACTCTTTCTTTAAGAGATAGCCTAAGTTATGGAAAATCCACTGGAGTCAGGGAAACCTGGGTCAGTATTCCAATTTTTCCATTCTACCACTGTCTTCTTGCATGGTTTTGGCATGCCACTTATCTTCCCTAAGTATCAGTTATTTTCATTCCGAAATGGGCTCAACACATATTCTGATGTGTTCCTGCAAGATTAAATAATAAAATGTATATACAGTATCTGGAATTGTTGGTGCTTAATAAAAATTTTCTCCTTTCCTTTTGGAGAATAAAGAATTTATTTTATATTGGTATTATACATATTAACACTTATTACAGTTTTACAACTACATGAAACCATTTTACATCAGAAGTCAAAATAATCATGGTCTGTAATAAAATAAAGTTCAGTAGAATAAAAATAGGTTTTCACTGCAGTAAATGCAAACAAAAGACATGTTAAACTCCACTTTCCATTGTAGTCCTGTTTCTATTTTACCATTTCGTCTTGGTTTAAATTTATCATATTTAAATTATAGGTTTAAACCCTTTAAATGCTAATAATTTTCCACTTCTAATTAAGTTTCCAAGGTGCGTCTCGTGCAAAAACCAAGTGAAAATACTGTGTAAACGAAATTACTTAGAAAGAAGAACAATCATGTCTGTAAGAGGGAAATAGTTTGTTTTGTTTTTTTAAGGTGCCTCTTTAATATAGCTTAAAACAATAAATCTATGAAGGTTTGTTTTTTCACAGTAGTAAACCAGTCAGTAATGTTGCCTACAAAATTCCAATTTAAAAAATGACCTTTTAAAGATGGCATATAAAATTAAATTTTAATGAGTGATAATAAATGATGATACTTTGCACAGGAGGAAACACAATGCTTGCCTGGGGCCCTTGCTACATGTCATCCACTTTAGTGCTCTATTATTGTTTCTTCCCTTTCATTATTTTCAAGGGAAGATGATGGGACAGCACACTTTGAAGAACCAAAAACAGTTTTAATATTGTGCTTACCAAAGGCAATCTTCATCGCTGGCTAATTAGGCAGATGGCCCTCCATTGCTTTAGTGATGATTCTTTTGTAGAATGCTGTTCTGTCCCTCCACAATGACAGTTTAAGGTGTTTAAGCATTCCTTTGATTATGTGACCTGATTGAAAAATAAATCTTCATGATTGGGCTTAACGAAAAAAATAAAAAGGTATTTTCACTTTACCAGATGGGAACTCCACTGCAGTTCTGTAGCAAGAACGGAAAGGTCTTCCCAATGGTCAGCTTTCAGGTGGAAAACACATTTGGCGACCAATCAAACTGAATCTAGGAAGAGAAAAACTGAAGGACAAGGGGTCCCTGCAAAAGGCTTGATGGCTTTCTTAATAAAACAAGAATGATCACCAATGCTTCTTAGGCCAATATAAGCAGTCGTTTATTAATCCTCTGGGCCACTCAAGTTCATTGTCCCATTTACTAAACGAGAACAATTTATCATTAATGTGCAATAATCATGGCAAACATAATTATTAATTTATTGTTTCTGGCTTAAATTTCAAAGTATTGTGAAAATTTCTGCTTTTTATGATGATGCTTTCTCTACCCTTTTTGCCCTGAGGATTCTATTAGCAGAGAGCTGAGCCATTTGGTTTTATCCCAAATAAATTATGCCTTCATTCTTAAAATATAAGTACTGAAGGACTGTAAAGATTAGAAATACGTTTGAAGCTCCCATCACTTGAAGTTTTTTTTTCTTGATGTATAGAGCTTCTGGTGTTAACGTAAAACAACACATCTTTCTAAAAGTTCAGAGCCAAGTCACCTTAAAAGAACCCTGACCAGGACGGTGGGGGAAGTACAAAATGAAATACATTACCACGGAGGGTGGAGATGTTCAGTTCCTTAGAACATGTTTCTAAGACGGGCTGCTTGTGTATAACAGAGTGGGGAGGTGACTACGCTAGTCACCCTCCATTTCAAAATGATGAAAAAACTGCAATTCCCAAGAAGCAGGAGGTGAATTCTCACTTTCCTCACCAAGGATCTGGGAATGAAATGACACCTTTAATTACAAAGGACTCTTGGTACCACTCAGGTAACAGGCTGCTATAAATGAAAACCTTAATTGCCTCAGAATCAAGTATTTCATGTAAATGCATTTTCATCTTAAGTACAGTAGTTGGTGCGGGTTTCATTATTTTTCCCTGTCAGCATATGATAGAAGGAAGTGGTTGTGCCAACTTCTTATTATACTGCTGTTTTATTGTCAGTTGTGCCCAATGGCTCAAGAGCTGGTGTGTCTTTGCCAGCCCTAAGTTGTTATTCCAACAGCAGTGGGTGCTCAACTTTGGCTTAAATAATATTGCAATTATGAAAAGAGATGACTCTCCAGTTTTGTTTTTTGTTGGTTTTTTTTTTTTTTTAAGATTTTATTTATTTACGACAGAGAGAGACACAGCGAGAGAGGGAACACAAGCAGGGGGAGAGGGAGAGGGAGAAGCAGGCTTCCTGCTGACCAGGGGGCCCGACACAGGGCTTGATCCCATGACCCTGAGATCATGACCTGAGCCGAAGGCAGACGCTTAACGACTCAGCCATCCAGGCGCCCCGACTCTCCAGTTTTTAAAAAACCTTGATCTTTACTTATTTCTCAGAATTATATATCAAATTGCACTAGGTATGAACCATTCATTTTTTTTCTGATTTATTATTTTTAAAGTATTTAAAATTAATACAAGCCAGTTATCAGATACCCAGGGTTAAATTTTTTTAAATTAACTCTTCATGATCTGAGCATTTACTCAGCTATTTCTCTTTTGCACCCACCACATCCCTTAATTCTGAAAGATGAGAATATATAGTTAATGTGTGAAATCCCCACAATCTCATTTTTCTTAATTCATATTGAATTTGGCTGCATGACTGTTTCTTCTAAACTAACGTAGACATATGCAAGGATGAGATAATTACAGAACTAAGAGTAAATGGGAGAGGAGTGTTGACCTAAGTAAATAACAGGAAAGGGAAAATTTGTTCATGTATTCTCTTTCCAATGCAGCTAAAGATTTTTTTTTTTTTTAATTCCAAAGTGAAGTATAGATCAAAGAGCTACATTCAACTAAAAGTTTAAAGACAGATGGATTCTGAAGTAAAAGGGAACAGTCTCGGTTTCTGAACAGATGTGTACTGATCTACTTCGGTTTATAACAAGTAAAGTGGACGGTTAATGATAGCAAACATTAAAACAATTTTCAGAAGAAACTTTGGCGGTGATGGATATACTTATAGTACAGATTGTGGTGATGGTTTTACAGGTACATACATATCTTCAGACTCATCAAGTTACACATTAAATATGTAAAGTTTTTGTATGTCAATCATACCTTAATAAAGTGTTTTTTTTAAAGAACAGTTTTCAGCAACTTGTCAAAGATAAAAGAAGCAAAGCTGCCTTTCCAGCAGTTAATTTTTGAATTATATTCTGGATTAAATTATATAACTACTAGGCACACTAACAGTAAGTGTTTCTTGCTTTTTCTTTCTTTAGAAATGAGTGAATGAAAGCAGAAATTACTGGAAGAGAGGTCAGGGTAAGTCATATCATATTTATTTCTTACTTTTGAAATGTGCAGAATACATTGTGTAAAACTTGTTCAGGAACACTTGGGGGCTCATGTCTCAGATAAATTAGACAAATAGAGTTTTTCAGAGAAAACGAAATGCTTGCTATAGCTATGTGACACAGAAATATACCACTTGTCCCTGACATTTTGAGACCCTGTTTTCTGCATGCCGGCCACCTTACTGTTCGATATTGTTAAGTGTATCATGGCCAGAGTAGCAAAAGAAACTGGATGACTTCCCATTTTAGAATTGTGAGTCTCATCTCTCTGTGTAGTTTTTGTTGTTGTTGTTGTTTTCCTTTAATCTGGTATGGCAAAAGTAGTGCTTAAAATCACAGGGAAGTACTAAGGTAGGCTTCTGAATGTGACTGATGTTCAAGTCCAGGAGCAAAAGGTCATAGACTAGAGTTGATTATAATCATGTTTCTGTATTTTAGCATCATTTAGTTATTGCTTTTCTATGAAGTTTAAATGTATTTGACTTTATGAAAGGATAAAGCATTTACTATATTACGAATGATGATGTAAAATCGGAAGCTGTGGTGTTCTTACCGATGACTTAGATGGTTTACTTCACTTCTGAGTGTGTAATAGAAAGATATGCAAAAAATAGCATTTTCTTCAAGTAGAGAATTAGGGCAAAATGTCTTGAGAAATTTCCTGAAGTTACTATGAATGTAAATGAATAGCAAACTCAGAGGAGATAACATTTTCATGTGTAATAAATAAAAATAAAACCAAGAGCTCCCTTAAAAGAAAGAGGATAAGAGGGAAAAAAGGAAGAAAGAAGGAAAAAAAGGAAGAGAGAGAAGGTAGGAGATAAGAAGGGAAGGGGAAGGGAATGAGCAAGGGAGGGAAGGAAGAAAAGTATGGTTGTAGACTCATTTTTCCTACTTGTATATTCAGAAGTTTAAATTCTGATAAGGGTACTCATTTGTTTTTGATTGTCAATGTCTTATTAAATCTTGCCAATTCAATATTCAGCAGAACACTGAGGGTTTGGGGATAATGGGTGTTGTATAAAGGGTAGAATTCTGAGCCTTCCTTCATCTTCAGATAATTCAGTTCCACGTGGGCTTTGCATATTGGGATTTTCTCTAAATATTTGTTTTAAGAAAGAGAGAACTTATATGGAAATTTGCTGATATCAGTTAAATCTAGCTGGTGGGGACATGGGTGTCTATAACTGATTTTTCTGCTTTTCTCCATTTTTGAAATATTTTTAAATTAAACATTAACAATTCAAAAATTATTTTTTGGAATATCTACATGTTTAAAAAATGTTTTTGAACTTTATTGCTGTTACATGTCACCAACAGGTTAACTGAGAATGAATGAAATTATCAACACTGTGATCAAGTAGATTGCTTTCCTTATAATGAGAATTCTTAGTGGATATGACAGAGATGGGAAAGTGTTGATATTACAGTTTTCCTCTTGCACCAGCCATGTAGATAATGGCTGTACATTTGTCCTGGACATCCCCCAATTTATGCTCTACTCTTATTTCAAAATAATAGTATTTTTAGATGGACAAGGGAGCAATCAGAAAAAGACTCTATTTCTAAGGCTCTTTTATAGCAAGTTATAACCATGTGACTGAACTTTAGCCAGTGGTATATATTTGCAGCATCAGGTGATAGCTTACAGAAACCTTCCTCGAGAGAAAGCTGCTTCATTATTTTGCCCTTGGTGAGAAGAAAGTTCTATCTACAACATAGAGAATACTCCACTCTCTCTGACATTGTCAGGTTTCTCCCTACTGCTTCCTAAAATGTGGATGTGGTATTTGGAATTCAATCTTGGACTCTTAAATGTGGGACATACCTTAGGGAGGGGAGAGATGAATATTTTGGGTTTGTACAAGCTGAAAAAGAACTTAAATTGCCGTTTTAATTGGTTTTTTAAAAGAGTGAGATTTCAGCTAATATGTATGTCAGGGTTTACAAACTGGTACCCCCCATATCAATGTGACTCACAGACATTGGGTGATATTTTACCTAAATATTTAGATTTGGATTTTCTCTTGGAAAAAAAAGAAAGTAACTCTAGGAACACTGGGCACATATCTCACATACTGTGAAACTAAAGAGCTGCAGGTCCACTTGGAAATGGCAGGGTTCCCACAGTTGCCATCATCTCCTAATATCTCCTCCCTACCTTGTTTCACTCACTTCCTCCACCTGAATCCTGCAAGAAAGGAATTGTGCATGTAGGTCAGATGCCAGATAGACCTCTTTCAAATGCAATTTATCCACAGCATTCCAAGAAGAAGTGATATGACCCTAACTGCAATTCCACATTCTATAAAATACCAAAGTTCTCAGTGTAATTTCTGCAAATCTCTAACAAGATCAAGGTTTTTGTGATGTATCTTCATTCAGTCTGTGTTTTTTACCATGTTGACACAGACATGAAACTCAACCCCAGAAATCAGCCCACTCATACAAGCATAGTCATCTTTAGAGCAGTGTTGCTAATAATAAAGAAGTCTCACATAAGGACCTACATAACAAAATATTATCTTTTTGAGTTAGACTTTAAAGTTCTCCAAAAACTTTCTCATTGCCCTAAAGGGCATT
This sequence comes from Mirounga leonina, assembly GCF_011800145.1. Taxonomy (NCBI): domain Eukaryota; kingdom Metazoa; phylum Chordata; class Mammalia; order Carnivora; family Phocidae; genus Mirounga; species Mirounga leonina. Next base: position 10,995,815 of record NW_023270231.1, read on the forward strand.
GCTATTGGCACTCTTGCCATAGAAGTTCTGTATTCTGCCCTGTCTTCTCTGTCTGTGCTCCTCCCTTCTCTTCCTTTTGTCTCCTCATACGCCTTTTCCCTCCTCAGGAAAAAAAAAAAAAAATGTGCACACACACACACACACACTTCTCTTTGGGCCCTTTCCCCGGGGAGAATAGTTCTTCCCTCCTCTTGCCATCAGCCCTGGGGTTCTCAGAGTTTCATCTTCTATTTCCAAATACCAAGTTTGCTGTGTTTGTTATCATTCTGTGCATTTATTTATGTTCCTCAAGCAAAATGATCCCCATTCTATGATGAATGCTGCAAGCAGCTTTTAAGATGATACATGTATTTTTTTTCTCTTTACCTCATAAAACATAAAGCCAGAACTTGCCCTTACTATGGGACAGTTATACTTGTAGATTATGCTGGTCAATAGCCATCATCATGTATGGCAAAATTTGAAAAAATTTCAAATCCCCGCTAAAGGAACACACACAGGGAAAACCTCAACTTGTGCACTAAAAAATGTCAGACAGGGCATGACCACATACAGAGAGCCACATGTGGTGGTTCTCTTCTCCGCGTGGTGTTTGTTTAAAGAAAAATCATGAAACTTCTGAAGAAGACGTAGATCCTAAAAGTGTGCTAGTATGAGATAATTTGAAACCTGAGGAATACAGAAATGAATGTTAGGCCTTGAATATTTTAACTTATGATATTTTGAAGATAGAATTTTTTATTCTGTCTTTGCCACAATGATTGTGACTTCTTAATTTGCATCGCAAAAAAATGTTCATTTTTTTGCCAGCAATGAAGGCAGCCTTTGTATATGATGATATCTATGTGTAGCCCAGGAATTTTATATTGGTGAGTTTTGGCAAGACCATTTGTCTGATTTAGCTAAAAGCAACTGGACTCTGTCTTTCTGAAACCTGGCATAATGTGAGGAATGCCAATTTAAGCCCATTTCATTCTCCACAGTGTTCTTCTAGGAGCTAAGATAATGAAATATGTTCCATTTGAGCCTCCCTACACAACAAAACAATCTAGCCAAATTGTAAATTAAGTAATGTATTATAAATTATGTAGCATGGAATGCCAGAATGAGGCATGGCCACCACACATAATTAACCTGGAGTAAACACTAAATGCATCTACATTCTCAATTCAGAAACTTTAGGGGCCAGAGATGAAAGGAAGAGTTTTTAAAAGTATATTTTTATAGTTGAAATTAATGTGTTAAACCTGAAAGTTCACATTCTATTTTCTAAAGACAATTAATAGTTTACTAGAATATAAATTTCCTGGTGGTTTAACCCAACCTCTGAATTTAATACCAGTTTTATAAAATGTCTAATTAGTATATACAATGTTGTTGTTGTTGTTTATATGCCTCCCAAATTAGCAACTGAAGATAGAGCACATCCTACAAAACTATCAATCTCATAGCAAATTTGAGAGGGTAACTACACCTTCAGAAGTTATGGTGTATCTTATAGCTCGCGTTAATGTTTTCTTCTCTTATTTGTCTCCTACCTTTCTTTCTACTTTCCTTCTTCCTTCCTTTCAAAATTCCATGATTAATGCTCACTCTATTTTTAAAAACAAAAACAAAAAACCTGCTGATATGTAATGGTATTTTTTTGCTCTTTCATCCTAAGATAATTTTTCATCTCCCATAGACATTTTTGCTTTGCCAAATGACTTTCTGTTAGGATGTGGGCACAAATGGTGTACTATTGTTTCACACTTAGCTGAAATGGATACATTGCTGACTTCTGGTAAAATTAGAAATTGTTTTCAAATATCAAAATATCTGGGGGTGCCTGGGTGACTCAATCAGTTAAGCATTCCACTCTTGATTTCCGCTCAGGAAAACCCTTCATGATCGCAGGGTTCTGGGATTGAGCCCCACAATGGGTTCTGTGCTCATCAGGGAGTGTGCTTGAAAATTCTCTCTCTCCCTTTCCCTCTCCTCCTCTTCTCATGCACACATGTATGTGCTCTCTCTCTCTCAAATAAATAAGTCTTTAAAATAAAAAAAAATATATATATATATATATATATATCTATCTCTCAGAACGCCTGGCTTCTAGCTGAAACACCTTGCAATACCTTGTCTGCCCTGTTCTGACTCTCTTGCGACAGAGTGTATGTAAACTAGTGTCTGAGAGGTTCCTTAATAATTGATGTGTTTGATTAGTGCATCTGGATTCATTGCCTCATCTTTTGAATTTCTATTACCATAAGGATAACACTCACATGTTTCATTAAAAAAAAAGTATATAATTATGTTGGCCCCAAATTCTAACAACTCTATGCCCAATGACAACTATTTTGTTTGATACTTCTACATTTTCTTTGTATTTTTCTAGAAGTAATTCAGTAGACATCCCCCCCCATTGTTGACTTGCACGTTATTTTTAAATTTGCTTTGTGTACATTGAATGGTAAGAGAGACAGATTCTAAATTCTAGTCAAACTTTTTTCAGGTTCTACCTCCAGGATCTAATAAATTAAAAAGATAAGGAATAAATATTTAATTCCAAACTAATATTTAACTTTGCTAAATGCATTTCTCAGCATTAGATATTTCTTTTCTCCTCAACTTTTTTGAAAAATGGGAAATAATGTCCAAACCTTTACTATAACCAAAACTTGATTCTGAGAAATTTGAAAAAGAATAAAGGTAAGAATTTATTAAAATTCAATTGTGCAAGGTTATTGTGTTAATACACTATCAGGAGAAAAATATAACTCATATGATAGAGCCCTGCTATTCCACTATGCTCAAGATGCACACTACAAGACTGAAGCATATTTATAGTAACCTCCTTCCAGTGTCTTGCATAATAGACCCTATAGACATAGTCAATAGAGATCCCCCTTCTCTTGAATTCTCAATTTAAAAGATTTTGAAATGCTAGTGCTCCTATGTAGCTTGAACACGTTTCCTATTTGAAAAAAATCTCTGCTTTTTCCCAGACGACTATTAGTCATTAAGTCAAGCCAGTACAATAGATACAGAAAACTCATTTGACATGCTCTACCCTGTTAGAGTCCACCAATTAGCAGAATTTTGAATCAAGTTATGATTATTAAAGAACTTCAACTCTTCACCAGTGTTTTTAAGCCACACTGTACATGATAACTTGTGGATACTCTAAAATAGAAAACAGTTCAAAATTATGATGTGTAAAATGATTAGGTACCTTATATTTCTTCCTAAGCCAAGTGATAAAAAACTGCCCTCAAATTCCACACCCCTCTGAGTTAGAATTCTTTAGACATAGGAGGCCTTTTGATATTTTCAAGTAGAAATCTGATACACTAAAAAAGGTAAGGCTTGCACCCTTTTTCAGGAAAGTCTTATATTATTAAATATATTCATGAAATATCCCATACCAGGAGTTAAGGATTTCACTAATAACAATGAAGATATCCTGAAAAATATTATAGAGAACCTTCAGTGCAATTATAAATCACGATAATAGTTGCATTAAAAAATTAAGAGAACATTGTCTGGAAATGGCACACTCTACAGGAATGCCTTCCCCACTCAGTTTCCGAGAAGAGAATCTCCAGTTACCGTAGAATTGTAAGACATTTAAAGACTCAACAAATATGATGCTACCTTATGATATTGTAGAATATGAATGACAAGGTTATCTATGCCTTGATTTGGAAAATAAACTGCAACAATATTGGATTCAAGCCAAAATAAGTTATCCATTTTGCATCATCTTAGCTAAAAGTTCATTTTTCAAGGGAAATCATCACTGAAAGATAAAACAAAATAACAGTAACAAAAGATAAACTAATGATTCAATAACCATTTTTTAAAGAAAAATAAAGGAATATGAGTAAAAAAGTAAGTTAGAATTTGTTGGATTGCCAGAAAGTTTTTAACATAACTTCAACTCTTAATCCTAGGTTTTATTAATGAAGGGAAAATGAAGAGGAAGAGAGTATCATATGTCGCTACTAATTCTAGATGTTTGTGTTTGTTTCCATTTCTTCCACACAATGAAAATAAAACATAGAAGACAGTGTTAAGCCTAGATATAACTAAGCATCATGTTAGAAGTTAGGTCATCAGCACAATTGTCCATTGTGGTTTATTGCCTTTTCATGTGATGCTTTGTAGTTTTGATCTAAGATTTCAAATGCATAGAAAAGGAGTGACATATCTGCCACCAAACTGTGAATACCTGACAATCAAAAACATCTCTTGATAGTTGAAATCAATAAACCATTTTATTTTCAAACTCATGAAAATATGTCTATTTTTCAGGGCTCTAAAATTATAAATGTAATAGACAGCATATCACTTTTCTCATGAATTTATATCAAATTCACAATAGGTGAAAAATGATCATCAATTTAAAAATTGAGTAGAATGAGTCAAATCCAGGCAATTTTTAAAAAAATTAATTTGTGAGGCTTACTATAAAATTGTCTTTGTTTTATCAAATCTGACTTAAATGTGTGTATAAAATAAAGGCTACTTAAATATTTTTTACTTCCATATTTTTTATTCTTTCATAAATACTGACCTGGGATATATTTTAATACACTGGTGAAGTGATGGCCTGAATAAAAGCTCTCATTTTTTTAATTTTAAAGATAATCATCTATGGATGCCATATACTGAGGTTTATGATCACAATGGGTGACACCAACAGAAGGACCAATTTTAGAAGAAAATATAGGGACAAATTTTGGGTCTTAGTAAAAGATGAACCAAGTTGCTCTTCCCAAGAACATTCTTTTAATTATTGTGATAGAACATAAGAAATGAGAGTATAAACATCTTCATGAGATTTTATTAATTTTGTCAGTCAACAAATAAAATTATGTGCATAAAAATGTGCAGAGGCTTAGGTGACCAAGGTCCTTGCCTTCAAGGGTGAAAAGAAGAGACAGACCCATTGTTCCAACTAGAGAGCAATTGTGAACGTATCTATGTCTCCCTACTCATTATGATCCCATTTACGGAAGTAAGGGAAGCTAACCATTGATGGGTTAGAATATGAATGCCTGCAGGGAGGCAAGTGGTATAGAGAATGATGCTCATAAATTAATCAGAAGTCAAGATGAATAGAGAATTATAATGTGGCCTTGAGGAACATGGTATGGAATGTCTTTAGGAGGGAAAAAAAAGTACTTGTGAAAGGGAATAGCACTGGTAGCATGTTATCCAAACATCTAGTAAAATATCAATCCCTATTTTACCATTTTGGCATTGGTCTAATTTGACATAAAATTGAATTTAAAACTCCATTGTTACCTCAATATTTTGCTCATTTATTATGTATAGACAGACAGGCCACATCAGTTTTTAAAACAACAGTGTATTGATTCTGATAGGTTTTAAATTCTAAAAGACATTTTCAGTGATGAGGAAATTATTTCAATCTGCTGTCCAAAGTCAAGACACAAAATTTCAAATTAGACATGGCAAGCCTAATATTGAGGACATGTACTTCCCCCTTGAACTTGAATATATTTTCAAAGCTATCTGTGCAGATGATAGGAACAGTATTTATTTTAAAAAGGAAAAAGGGAGAGCAAAAATATATTGAAATAATCAATGGTTGTACAATAATATAAAGAAATTGGATAGATTTGTCAGCATGTCAGTCAGAAATGAATTACAATTGTGGTAAAGAAATCAAAGTAAAAGGAATTTCTCTGGGGAAAAGTGGCATGCAAAATAAAAGCATTAGTGTGACATGCAGTTTACAGAAACTCTCTTTGTGGAGATTAAAGTTTATGTTTGTTGACAGTACAACAGGAACATGTCACACAATATAGAAATGATCATGCCATAACCACTTCTTAGTTGATGGCTGGATTTTACATGCAGTGTTCAACATTAGAAAAAATTCAACATGCATTTCCATCCACTGACATTAGCTGGAGTAAGTGCCTGCATGCATCAATGCAATTATTTGAGACCAAAACATTGTCTGCCATGAAGTATTTTATGCCATGAAACCATAAGGACCAGCCCTTTTGTTCATACAGTAGAATGACTTTATAAAAAATGAACAGAAATTGAATTATTTATATTTCATTTTACAGACATCATTTATATCCAACTATGGAGACTGACATAGGCTTCCTGCATTCTCAGAAAATTGAGACCTTCTGGAAAAATTAATAATTATATTAGTAATGGCAGAATTAGTGGGAATGATTATTATAATGTACATTTATTTGGTGCTTATTTTCTGAAGAGCATTTTTTGTGTTTTACCTCCTTTAATTCTCATAACATTTACAGTACAGTAGTATATCAATAATCCTTAAAGAGGAAATGAAACTTAGAAAGGCTAACTACACAAATGAATCAATACCCAGCGAACAGCAGATAAGAAAGAGGATCTAGTTTCAAGAGCTAGCTGAGCCTAAGAAGAGAGGTCCAAGTCATTGTGTACCAAAGATGTCACAAGTTAAGGTATGATTCAGATAGTCATTGCAACTTTAAGTCATTTCTCTTGGGTAGTATGCTATGTTTTACAAAAATTTGCAGAAAGATATTATAAACAACCTAATGGGAGTCTAATTTTAATCATTAAAGCAATGAAGATTTATTCTTTCATGTATCTTTCTCTTGGGCTCTAGTTTCCTGATCATATACATTAATACTAATGGAACTATAAGGGGCACAGTTCTGACCAATCTTAGGAAGTAGTAAACTTTATCACTACTACACTCTCTCTGTGTATTTTGAGTTACATCACCATGCTATCACAGCTTACATTTCCAATACATGTACTGCCATTTGCAGGAATATTTACAAACCTCAGGTGTTTGGGTAGTAGTGTATTGGCAAAAGTTTGACGACTGGCTCTCCAGAAAAGAAAGTATGTGTATGTATGCATACATAAGTGTATTATAAATTTTATAATGTGTAGGACCCAATTTACAAAAAAAATTATAAATTCCACATGGCCAATTGATTCTTGTAAATTTTCCCTTGATTTTTGCCAAACTCTTATATCTAACTAACTAATGGTTGTAATTAATTGTTTAATGTAGTAGTTCTGACTTGAATATTGGTTTTTATTCTTACTTACATTAATGAGTAAGATAGAAAACATGTGTTTTGGAACTTCACTCAGTCATCATTGACGTGGACAATTTCTTTGCAAAACTGAGTATTAGTTTTCAAATACTAAGGGAATATTTACTCAGTTTTTTGTGCTTTTGACAATGTAATAGCTGCAGATGTGACACTCTTTGATATTTGTCTGCATTATTAACATTTTATAATTACTTTCTTAAGTGTAGACCAGGGATCAGCCAACTATCACCCACAGGGTAAATCTGGCCCACTTCCTATTTTTGTAAATAAAGTTAGATTGGAACACTACCAAACCTATTTGTTTATATACTGCTTATATCTCCTTTCCCAGTGTAACAGCAGAATTAAGTAGTTGCTACAAACAATGTTATAGTGTACAAAGCCTAAAATATTTACTGTCTAGCCCTGCAGCCAAAAAAAAATGGTAAATCAAGCCCTGATTTGTAGTGTTTGCCTATTCATTGTAGTGTTTGCTATAGAGTGAATATGTATACTTAAGCCCAATAACATAACAGTAAAATGTAGTAATTAGGAAGTTGTGGGTTGAATTGTGTCCCCAAGGAAAGATAATGTTTAGGGTTTAACATCCCTTGTGCCTATGAATGTAACCTTATTTGGAAATAGCATTTTTGCAATTTAAGATAAGGCCATACTAAATTAGGGTGGGCCCTAAAATCTAATGACTGATGTTTTTATAAGGAGAGACAGATATGAAGACATAAAGGACACAGAGAGGAAGGCCATGTGAAGATGGAGGCAAGGAATAGTTATGCTGCCACAAACCAAGGAACACAAAAGGTTACTGATGACCACCATAAGTTAGAAAAATCAAGGAAGGATTCTTCCCCTGAACCTTCAGAGTGAGCATGAGAAGAACTTAACTTTAGATATCTAGCTTCCAGATATTGTGGTAACTTTGTGGTAATTTGTTAGAAATTAATACAGAAGTGTTAAGTTTTTAGTATTTACTCTCTTTGTTCTTCATCGAATCAATTTATTGTAGGCTTATCAAATTTAATTTTTAATGATGGCTTTGTTTAACAAAAATTTCAGAAAATTTCTGAAAAATAAACAGAATCAAGAGCCAGTTTGGGCCTGTTTCAGTACATCACTCTTTTTTTTTTTAAACATATAGTAATGACAGGGGCACCTGGGTGGCTCAGTCAGTTAAGTGTCTGTCTTCGGCTCAGGTCATGATCCCAGGGTGTTGGGATCGAGTCCCGCCTCGGGCTCCTCGCTCTACGGGGAGCCTACTTCTCCCTCTCCCTGCCACTCCCCTCTGCTTATGCTCTCTCTCTCTCTAATAAATAAAAAAACTTAAACAACAAAACCAAACAAACAAACAAAAAAAACATAGTAATGACAAGGCTATATCCTCCTGTGGGGGAGAGAATAAATTCAGAGCTCATGTTTGTTTCCAGCCTTCCATGTTTCCAGAAAGCCAGTTTTATAAAAGGGGAACACAGCAGTGAGAGATTTCAGGACACAAAAGTGTTGAATCTTGCTGTTGAAACTTTAACCTTTGGATCTGATTTGACTGAAAGGAACTTAAGAGAGAGCTGGAGTCATGGGCCCAAGGGATGAGATTTGATTTTAAAATCCAATGATTTTGATTCTGATAATGTTGCCTCAAGTTCTGATGTATGCCTTGTTTCAGTCAAAACTGGCTCAGGTACTATATGGGACTGAACCACAGGTGTGAATATCAGTTGGCTCAGTCTTGCACTGCAAAATGGAGAAGCAAAAGAAATAAGGTGGGGTCTATTATCAGCCTTCATTTAGAAATAAAAAGTTTAGAAATGTCTAATACGAATTATCCATTACCTCATTATCTTATGTATTTCCAAAGCATGTTTTCCCCAAATTGTGGCTCTCTCAGTAGCATGTGTCTTAGTGACATATATCTCATATATCCATAAATAAACACTTAATTTTAATAGTACTTTGTGTTGTAACTGTTCCCTCCTCTTCCAAAGGAATGTACATTCTGTGTCTCATTATATTAAGTTTGAAGAGTAAACTGCTAAACATTTAGTAATGGGAAGATATGTTTACTAATAGAATCATGTTAACCATAAAAATGCATTAGATATGAAGGTCAGTTGAGTAAAAATTAAAGTTCTTTATTATTAATTAAATAAAGGATACAGACCTTCCTCTCACATTTGTATCCCTTTCCATGCAGTGAGAGAAGTTGATATTTGCTGACACTGTACATTTGCCTGACAGATTTCTGGTTTCCTTCTTACTCTACAAGGTCAAGAGCAGTATTGCATATTCTGCCAGTAACCATGGGGGATTCTAATCTATAGGTTATCTCCTTATAGGGAAGTCCTTTGGTATACTAAGTAATTGGACATTTGTCCTTTTTCTCTATTCCTGTGTTTAGCCAATAATATTATGAGTTCATTATCATTCCCAGGTTGTTTCCCCAGCTTATTTTGGACATTTATTGAAACAACTTCAGTTGCATAAATGTTGCCTATAATGACAGTCTTCACTGTCTTCATGAGAGACCCCTCTCTTACACTGCATGCTGTATATTGCTCTTCTTGTTGCTCACTAATAGCAATATTATAGCCCTAGATACCAAGCCCAAGTTAGTGAGAAATATTTGATCTGAAATTATATCACCTGTAGATATTGTAATGCACAGAATGAAAATGCTCGCTCATGGTGGTGAATAAAAGTATATAACTAACATTTAACATTTGACTTTTTGATGTTAACTTGAATTAATAAGAAATTAGTAAGAAAAGTGCTAATTGGAGAAACAAAAATAATATACTCTGCCTCTAAGTTGCACAGCCAAATCCCTGATATAGAAAATGAAGCTGAGAAAGGCATTCTTTTTCAGAATTGTTAACTCAGTAATGCCACAGACTATTTCAAAAGTTGCTGAATAAAGTGATTAGGGAAAAGTCTGGTTGAGCATTTTTTTTCTATTTTTTAACCAAAGTAGGAATAAAAGTGATGGTACTTTCATATCACGGATAATTTGTGGTATTGTGTTTTTTATAGACTGAAATTTAATAATGGTACTTATGTGAGAGCATCAAATTAGTTTCCATAGTTTAATTTCCATTAATTTTAGGACCTGTAGGAACAAATGGGAAATTATGTACAGACACATACATACAAACCCATACCCATTTTCACCCTTCTATGAAGATATATTCTAATCAGCTCTGTCAAGTCTATCTTCTGCTCATGTTTGGAGTGTATTATCCATTCATTGTGCTGGTCATGACATGTAGGCCCTTTCCCATTGTTTTCCTCCATGTAGAAGGAGCTCAGAGGAAGGAAAACTGCTACTTAATGAAGCTTATTCTCATGTCCTTTGGGATGATATGTTCCCCCTTGGCAGAAGAGGCCATCTTCAGTGTGGAATGAAGATTTTTAGAAAATAATATTTAAATTTCTCTAGGTTGGGTATCAAAATACCCATGACTGTTTGGGTTTATGTTCAAATTAGATTCTTGTAAAATAGCATGATACTCCTAGAACCATAGCCAAGAGAAATGAATACACATGGCACCAAAAGTCTTGTACAAAGATATTCATAACAGATTTACTCATGAAAGCTGAAACCTGGAAACAATCCTGTCTGTTGTCTAACTACATTATTTTTATATAATAAAATACTACTTGGAAATAAAAAAGGAACAAACTAAATGAGTTAATTTCAGAAACATCATATGAAAGAATTCAGACCTAAAATGTCATGTATCCCATGCTTCCATTCCTGTGAAGTTATAAAATAGGCAAAGCAAATCTATGGTGATAGAAATCAGAAGAGTGGTTGCTTTGATTGAATTATTTGTTTTTGCTATTGAGTTGTAGAAGTTTCTTATATATTTTGCATCTTAAAATTTCAACTATATCTCTTAGCAGATATATGGTTTGCAAATATTGTCTCCCATTCCAGAGATTGCCTTTTTTTCTGTTGGTTGTTCCCTCTCCTATACAAGAGCTGTTTATTTTGATGTAGCCCTCCTTGTTTATGTTTGCTTTTATTGCCTGTGCTTTGGTGTCATATCCAAGAAATCATTATAAAGACTAATGCCAAGAAGATTTTCCCCTATGTTTCATTTGAGACATTTTACAGTTTCAGGTCATACATTTAGATCTTTCATCCATTTTGAGTTGATTTTTGTGTATGGTGTAAAGCAGGGGTGCAGTTTCATTTTTTTATATGTAGATATCCAGTTTTCCCAACCATTTGTTAAGGAGACTGCCATTTCTCCATTCTGTGTTCTTGACACCTTTGTCACAGATCAGTTGATCATATATGGGTTGGATTATGTATGGGCTCTCTATTCTGTTCCTTTCATTTATATGTCTATGTAGATATAATTGCATAATTTATGCAATTACCATACTATTTTAATTACTGCAGCTTTGTAATATATTTTGAAAACAGGAAGTGTGATGCTTTGTTCTTCTTAAGATTACTTTGGTTATTCTGGATCTATTGTGGTTACATATAAATTTTAGGATTTTAAAAATTTATGTAAATTATGCCATTGGACTTTTGATAGAGGTAGTATTGAATCTGTAGGTTGCTTTGGATAGTATGGACATTTTAACAATATTAATTCCACCAATCTATGAACATGGATGTCTTTCCATTTTTTGGTGTCTTCTTTCTTTCATTGTCTTGTAGTTTTCAGTGTGTAAGTGTTTCACCTCCTTGGTTAAGTTTATTACTCAGTATTTTATTCTTTTTTATGCTATCATAAAAGAGATTATTTTCTTAATTTTCTTTTCAGATGGTTCATTGTTAATGTTAGAAATACAATTGAATTTTGCATATTGATTTTGTAACCTATAACTTTACTGAATTTATTAATTCTGTTTTTTTGTGGAATTTTTAAGTTTTTCTACACATAAGATTATGTCATCTTAAAACAAAGGTAATTTTGGGCGCCTGGGTGGTTCAGTTGGTTAAGCGACTGCCTTCGGCTCAGGTCATGATCCTGGAATCCCGGGATCGAGTCCTGCATTGGGCTCCCTGCTCGGCAGGGAGTCTGCTTCTCCCTCTCCCACTCCCCGTTTGTGTTCCCTCTCTCACTGTGTCTTTCTCTGTCAAATAAATAAATAAATAAATAAATAAATAGATAGATAGATAGATAAATAAAATCTTAAAAAATAAAAAATAAATAAATAAATAAAACAAAGGTAATTTTACTTCTTCCTTCTTTATTTGGTTTCCTTTTCTTTCTTTCTTTTGCCTAATTGCCCTGGATAGGCAAAGGATTGAACAGACATTTCTCCAAATAAGACATACAAATGACCAACAAGTATATAAAAAGATGCTCAGCATCATTAATAATCAGAGAAATGCAAATCTATATTATAATGAGACATCACTTCACAACTGTTAGTATGGCTATTATTAAAAAAGTAAGTGTTGGCAAAAATGTGAAGACATGTACATTGTGTACACGTGTATACTCTTGGTGGGAATATAAAATAGTGCAACACCTATGAAAAACAATGTGAAGATGCATCAGAAAATTAAAAATAAAACCTTATCATATGGTCTAGAAATCTCACTTCTGGATATGTATCCAAAAAAATTGAAATCAGAACCTTGAAGAGATATCTGTAGTACCATGTACATTGCAACATTAGGTACAATAGCTAAGATATAAAAACAACTGAAGTGTTCATCCACAAATGAGTGGATAAAGAAAGTGTAGTAATACATAAAATGGAATGTTAGCCTTAAAAAAGAAGGAAATCCTGCCACTTGTGGCAATATGGATGAACCTGGATGACATTATGCCATGTAAATAAGCCTGTCACAGAAGGACAAAGACTATATGATTCAACTTATGTGTAGTACCTAAAATAGCCAAAATATTATTGAAGCAGAGAATACAGTGGTGATTGCCAGGGGCTAGACAGTGGGAGAAGAGGGCAATTGTTCAATAGCTATAAAGTTTCAGTTATACTAGATGAATCAGTTCTAGAGATCTGCTATACAACACAGTGCCTGTAGCTAACAATATGGTATTTTGTCAAAATACCATTATCAAAATTTGTTGAGAGAGTAGGTATTATGTTAAATGTTCTTACTACAAAACAAAGCAAAATAGAGGGACACAAGGAAACTTCGGGAAATGTTGGATATGTCTATTACTTTGATTGTGGTGATGGTATCATGGGGGGTTGTATAAGTTCAAACTCATCAGATTGTGCACATTAGGTAATGCAGTTCTTTGTAGATCAGTTTTACCTCAGTAAAATGTAAAAAGAGTAAAATTAAATTTAAAAAAAAGAGGGTTGCTTTGAGTAAGTGGAGGAGACCTGCTGGGAAGGGGCATGAGGGATCTTACTAGGGTGATAGGAATGTTGTATATCTTGAATGGCATGTAGGTTACTGAGCATATATATTTGTTAAAACTGAGCTGTATTCTTAAAATTTATGCACTTACTCTGTAAATTATACCTCAATAAAAAGTAACCAGGCACTTGGGACAAAATAATTACTTATTAACAGCTACTTTCTATTCATCATAATTTGTCTTCTAATCCTCTGAATTTTTCACAGCACAATCCCATCTATTATGTCATTTTATCCTGTGATTAAAAAATCATGGATGTTATCTCTATATTTACAAAAGAAACTATCTTTGAGGAGCCAGATATGATTGCTTATATCATATATTTCTAGCAGAACTAGAGATTAAATTATAATTCCTAGGTCTCTGATTTGTACTTTAGACTGAATCTGCTAAAATATATATAACTCAGGTATAAGTAAATGGTAGGAATATACAGAAGTGCTCTTTCTGGGCGCCTGGGTGGCTCAGTTCGTTAAGCGACTGCCTTCGGCTCAGGTCATGATCCTGGAGTCCCTGAATCGAGTCCTGCATCGGGCTCCCTGCTTGGCGGGGGGGCCTGCTTCTCCTTCTTCCCTCTTCCCTCTTGTGCTTTCTGTCTCTCATTCTCTCTCTCTCAAATAAATAAATAAAATCTTAAAAAAAAAAAAAGAAGTGCTCTTTCTGTCTGACTCAACCCACAGCTCTTCTTAGTTAAAATCTTGAGAAAAAATGCAGCAGTGTCAAAAAAGGTTAATTTAATTTTATATTCTGCTCAAGGTGTGTACATTAATTTAATGACTGAAGAAGTTGTATTGAGTAAAAAGTATGCAAAAATCCCTAAGCTAAGCTATTGAATGATCCTAGCAACAAAGTTCAGTGGATTAGTGGTGGCTAAGAATTTATTTCCTGCCTTTTGGGGAGAATACCATTCTTTTTAATTACTTGAATCAAAATTCCACATATGTGTAATTTTTATGTGTTTCTTTTTTTAGTTTGGTTTTCTATTTAAAATCTAAATGGGGAGTATTCCCTGAGTTTAAGTGCAACTCTAAGAAATATATACGGGAGCTGTCCAAGGTATCTATTCTCAAATAAAACTCTTGAATATATATTCTGAGGCATAGCAGAGGAAGCTCATAAATGGCTATCCCTGCAACATAATAAATATAATATTTCTACACAACGATGAAGATATATAAATGCTGTGCATTTTTTCATACAGAAAGTAAACTCTAGTACTGTTGATCAAAGTTGTTAGGTTAAAAGAAAAATACACACTTATATTTCACTAGCTATTTGTTCTATATACCATAATTTAAATTGAATCTTAAAGAGACATTTGCTATTTGAGATGTGTTGACTACAAACCATTTAACTGATTGTCTTGTTTCAATTTGTCATTTTTTATTTTTACAAACTAATGTGTTGAATATTCCATGTGAATTAAGAAGTCTGGTAACTATTTTACCTATACTATCACACTTTCTTCTTAAAGTTCCAATAAGTTTAGTACAGTTACTATTCCAATGTGTCACACAAGAATATTGAGTCTTTAGAAAGTTGCCATTTACTGCAAGTTAAACAGATGGTAAGCTGAAGGACCAGGATTTATATCTAAGCAGTTTGATCTCAGAGTCCTTATCCTGAAGTACTATCTTATACTATTCCTGGGCAGAAATGTTATACATACATAGAAAAATAGGAGGTATTTCCTGGCAGAATCTCTTTCCACCACTCTTTTTTCTAAAAGGAGAAGTCACCAGTTACTGTGTTTCATTCTGACTCCTAAAACACCATAAACCCTGATATTTTCCTGGTTCAGGATTTGTTTCAATACATGTTTGTAGTAAGAGACACAAGCTTAAATGCTGACCTGGGCTTGATAAGTAACTAATAGGGGTAAAGCAGGCCAGGGCAGATATATGAAGAGATGTTGCTATTGAGATGTAGCCATGCACATTGCAGGTACACTCCCTTAGCCACTTTTGTTAATTCAGAGACTGGCAACAACCATTAAAAATGGATGATATGATTAGTTATATTGAGCATCTTTTCATGTCTGATGACCATCTGTATATCTTCTTTGGAAAAAAAAAAAGTCTCTTCAGGTTCTCTATCTGTTTTTAATTGGATTGTTTTTTGGTGTTCAGTTGTAAAAATTCTTTATATATTTGTACATTAACCCCTTATCAAATATATCATTTGCAAATATCTTCTTCCATTCAATAGGCTGCCTTGTCATTTTGTTCATGATTTCTTTCACTGTGCAGAAGCTTTTTTATTTTGATGTAGTCCCAATAGTTTACTTTTTTTTTTCTCTTGCCTTAGGAAACATATCTAGAAAAATGTTTCTATGGCCAATGTCAGAGAGATTACTGCCTATGTTTTCTTCTTGGAGTTTTATGGTTTCAGATCTCACACTTGGGTCTGTACTCCATTTTGAGCTTATTTTTGTGTATGGTATAAGAAAGTGGTTCAGTTTCATTCTTTTGCATGTAGCTGTCCAGTTTTCCCAGCATGATTTGTTAAAGAGACCTCTTTTCTTCATTGTGTATTCTGGCCTTCTTTGTTGAAGATTAATTGTATAAGTATAGGTTTATTTCTGGGTTCTCTTTTCCCTTCCATTATTTTACATGTCTATTTTTGTGCCAATACCAACTGTTTTTATTAGTACAGCTTTGTAGTATGTCTTGAAATCTGGGGTTGTGACACTTCTAGCCTTTTGTTTTTTCTCAAGATTGCTTTGGGTATTCAGGGTCTTTCGTGGTTCCATACAAATTTTAGTATTATTTGTACTAGTTCTGTGAAAAATGCTGTTGGTATTTTGATAAAAACTGCATTAAATATGTACATTGCTTTGGGTAGTATGGACATTTTAATAATCTTTTTCCAATCCACAAGCATAGAATGTCTTTCTGTTTGTGTTGTCTTTAATTTCTTTCATCAGTGTTTTATAGTTTTCAGAGTGCAGGTCTTTCACTTCCCTGGTGACATTTACTCCTAGATATTTTATTATTTTGGGTCTAATTGTAAATGGGATTGTTTACTTAATTTCTCTTCTTGTTACTTCATTATTAGTGTACAGAAATGTAACATATTTCTATATATTAATTTTGTCTCCTGTGACTTTACTGAACTAATTTATCAGTTATAGTAGTTTTTTGTGGAGTCTTTACCACCTTATACCTGTCAGAATAGTGGGAACTAAAAAGACAAGACATAACAAATGTTAACAAGGATGTGGACAAAAGGGCACCCTTCTGCACTGTTGGTGGGAATGTAAATTGGTGCAGCCACTGCAGAAAACAGTATGTACGTTTTTCAAACAGTTAAAAATAGAACTACCTTATGATCAGGTAATACTACTGAGTATTTACCCAAAGAAAACAAAAATACTATTTCAAAAAGATATGTACACCCCTGCATTTACTGCATTTATTGCAGCATTATTTACAATAATAAAGATATGGAAATAACTTAAGTGTTCATTGATAGATGAATGGATAAAAATGATGTGATATATATATATATATGAATATTACATATATATGTGTATGAATATTATTCAACCATAATAAAAGAATGAAATCTTGCCATTTGCAACTACATGGATGGGCCTAGAGGGCATAATGCTAAGTGAAATAAGTCAGAGAAAGACAAATACCATATGATTTCACTCATATTTGGAATCTAAGAAACAACACAGACAGACAAACAGAGAGACAAAAAACAGACTCTTAAATATAGAGAACAAAATGGTGGTTGCCAGAGGGGAGGTGGGTAGGGAGATGGGTGAAATAGATAAAGGGGATTAAGAGGTACCAACTTCAAGTTATAAAATAAATAAGTCATGGAGATGAAAAGTACAGCATAGGAAGCATAGTCAGTAAGATTGTAACAATGTTGTTTAGTGAAAGATGGGAACTACACTTATCCTGTTGAGCATTGAGTAATGTATAGAATTGTTGAATCGTTATGTTATACACCTGAAACTAATATAACAGTGGATGCTAATTATACTTCAATTAAAAAAAATGAAAGAGGTAAAGGAACTATTAACTTATATACAGTAAATCCAGAGCTAATATGAGGTTTTGAATTGATTTATTTTCATGACTCTCTGTCTCCCTGCAATTCCCTTGGCTCTGTTTTCCTTTGTGTAGGGCTTTATCTTTAAGCAAGCTGGCTTCAGCCATTCCAAGCCTCATAGTCATGAATAAATAGTATCAAAAGAAAGGAGAAGGATGGTTTGGGAAGCTTCTCAGAAGATTTAGGAGGAATTAACTTTTCCAGAAGCCCTAGAAACTACCTCCTAAGGTATTATTAGCCCATATCTGGTCACATATCCTTAAAGAAACACATCTCTGGCAAAAAGGAAAATTCACAAATTGTGAGGGAGTCACTTTTTCTGGAGTCATAAAAGTTATGTGCAGTTGTATATCTGAACCAATATAGTTCTATCAAGAAAGAGAGAGGAAGGAATAGATGCCAGTCCAACAGTGACTCCTACACTCTTGCTTAGGTCCAGCCAATTATTATTCTTAGGGACTCAGGGGTCAGACCTTTTGGTTTTCTTTTTCAAGAAAAACTGGAAATTTTAGTATTTATGAGAATGACTTCTGTGTTTAAAAATAACTGTACAAACAAAGAAACAGCATCTTCAGATCAGGTACCCCTTAAAGGCCACAGTGACATCTGCTCTAGGTTGTGTTCTGAAATTGGGTGGTATTGACCCCAGGTTGATGAGAACCAGAAAGCTATGAGAAGCATTGTTTGATAAGGCATATTTGATCCATGAGATTGCCAAGGGGGGGATTCTCAGGAAGGCCAAGAATAGAACTGATCTAATATCCCAGGGGAAATGACCAGAAAGACTATAAGGAATGAGGTAGCTTGGGGCAAACTGACAATATCAACAATGATTTTTTTTTCTAGGATGCTTTTAAATAGGCTGTTTTCCTCCCACTTACTAGCATCATTCTGAATTTAACATAAATCCATAAAAATTCTATAGAAACTGAAATCAATTCTTATGTCATTAGTCATTATCTCAAGTCAGTTTAACAATCCACAGTTCCAATGACCCATATGATGACCACTAGTCTTACTACCCCCCTTCTATCATTTACTGAGCTCTTACTATCTGCCAGGTACTGTCCTAAGTTTAACACATATTAATTCAAATCTTGTGAGAAGATAATTTTTTCTCATTTTACAGATGACAGCACATAAGTTCAGAGAAGTCAAATGACTTTCTAAGGTCAAAGGCCTAGGAAGTAATAGGGCCAGAATTTAGTTCCAATATCCAAATATGGATATTTTATTACAAAGCTATTTTGCCTTCCCTGCCCTTATCCCTACAACCACCACCATTTAGCAAATGAGCATGATCCCACCGTACTGTTTGAGATTAATTCATGTTAGTAGCATAACCATAAAGCCCACCTTCTGGGGAAAGAAATTTTTATAGCTAGATAAACCACATTATTTTATTTCTACTTAGACACATATACGATGCATGCATAGCTGCTTTATACCTTATCTGTCTTTTTTCTCCATACTTATCTTTGCCTTGATTAATCTGCTCTAGGATTAGCATGTTAACTAAGTGGTTTGACCAGACATTTGTTAAGAGGCCAGTACTTTCTAAGAATTATGATTTTTCAATCCTCATTTATATATTTCTAATATTCCTCCTTGTTGCCCAGAAATCTAAGACATCTTTATAACTCTTTTTCTTTTCCTTTCTACCTTTAAATTAAGGTATAAATGGGAAATTAAAGGAAAAAAGTATCAAGAAGTTAGAATATTTTCTTAGTTCTGGGGGATTTGGGGTTAATGGTGAAATGTAGGTAAAATACCTAGAGTTGGCGTGTGCATGTGTTTGTTTTTATACTGATTTGGTGTTTTGCTAATAATGTGTGAAACAGTCTGCTTTCTTCTCCATTTTCTGTGTGTTTGGTGTATATGTGGGGAAGGATCTCATTCTAGTTAGTCCTTGAAATTAGGACATACTTCCCTCATATCTACATCTTTCTAGTACTCAGCAAAGTATCTTTGTAGATTTTGAATAAACATTTGTGGGATGGTTGGATTTGTTGTGCTTCAAAATATGTGTTTATTATTAAAAATTAAAAATATCAACTGTGTGATATCATTCCTAAACTTTTTTTTTTAAGATTTTTTATTTACTTATTTGACAGAGAGAGAGAGGCAGTGAGAGAGGGAACACAAGCAGGGTGAGTGGGAGAGGGAGAAGCAGGCTCCCCCCCCGAGCAGGGAGCCCAATGTGGGGTTCCATCCCAGGACCCTGGGATCATGACCTGAGCCGAAGGCAGACGCTTAACGACTGAGCCACCCAGGCGCCCCGTGTGATATCATTCCTAACCACATGTTTTCTGAAATCTATTCCAAAAACATACAAATTCTCTTTTTCTCCAGTGTTTTTTGGGGTGAAATAATACAGTGGAAACTAAGATGTTTGATGTGGAAAAGAAAGCCTTACCCTGCAAGGGGGCCAGTCAGGGAATCTTTAATGAGAACAAAATAAACCACCTCATCCTGGACTCTCAGTATCATGACTCTTGGTGACTTAGGATTCCTTCACAATCAAGTACAAATAAGTCTGTGTCTTTAAAAAATAAGGCTAATCTTTTATATGAGACAGTTTATAGTTTATCCAAAAGGCTACATTAAAGTGTTTAATAAATCAGGCTATATACAACCCAGGGACAAGAAAGCACAACTGTATAAAAATATATATATATAAGGAATATAAGAAAACCATATATTCTTAGTATGACACCCAGGGTCCTTACAAATTAATCAGAAAACATTTATTAAATGTCTACCAAGTTTAAAGTAGTGAAGGAATTAAAAAATATATATATCCATAGTCTTTTCTCAGTGAATGTGCAGGGCCTGGCTGCTAGGAAATTAATTGCAAATCTTAGTATTTAACCAGATTTAATTTGTTATGACTTTGTAAGAAACACATCAACATTTCAAACCCAAATTTATTTGTCTTAAGGTACAGTATAGTCCTTGTAGGGGAAATATTATAGAATCAACAGAAGTGAATCCCAGCTTGTGTTCCACCTTCTACCATTCTGGTAGTGCCATGTCCCGCACCATCTTAATCAGAATTCCAGAAGGCAGATCTAAAAAAAGTATTTCAGAGGCTGGAATTCCAATGATAAGGTGACCAAGGGAGTCATATTCCTGACCTAATGACTCTCATTGATTCATTGATTAAGTCAGACAGAGGGTTTCATGGAACCAAAAGGCTGTCCTTCAAATGACCCCTTGGCTCCTTATGTGGCCTAGAAGAATCTGATCATGTTTTATAATCACTCCTCCGACTGCAAACAAAGGAGGAGATGAAGAAGTCAGTGGTTTGATGAACTTCAGTCAGCAGTGAAAGAAATATCTGGTAGTGACTACTTCACTTAAACATCGTTCAGTGTCACAGAGGGCAGGGGGACAAGGGAGTAAAGGTTACCAGGGGATAGGGGAACTTAGCAGAACAACATTTTTCTGTTTTTATCTTTTGCTGAGAGAACACCTGTTTAGTCTCTATAGACAAAGAAGCAGAATGACTTTTTTGATTCAGAAGGCATTTAGAATGTCAGCTGCCAGGTACTTGTGTTTGTGTGTGTGTGTGCGTGCGTGCACGCTAAGCATTTGAAGTAGGCCTTGTGGACTACTCCAGGGAACAAGAGCAAGATGGAGGAATTTGTTTTGGCTTTGCAGTTAAATAGACAGACCCAGCTTATCCACTTATTAGCTCTGTGATTTGAGACAAGTCACCACTAAGAATATAAGTTTCCCAAGTGTATAAAATGGGAATAATAACCTCTATGTCTCGTATCATTGCCACAGTACCTGACATAGAAGTGGAAGCTCAGTCAATAGTGTTTGCCTTTCTTCCCTTCAAAACCTTCTAATCATGCAGTGCCCTGCCTACAAGTCTGCATCTCCCTAGCCCTGTGGAGATAGCAGTTACACCTATGGGTTTAGCTCTCTGCAGACTCCAGGACTCAACCTGTTTCGGAGCAGATACAAGGAGCCACAGGCAAGTATTTGCCAGTTCACCAAATCAAAAATCCTACTGCTTCTACTCTAACTTTGTAACAAATACATAAGTTTTTTCTTCTTCTTTGTGATCATGGAACTGCCAGGTACCTTACCTGTCTTCTCTCTCCATTACTATCTTTGTCTCAATTCTCTTCTCTAGGGCTAATATTTTAACTAAGAAGTTAAACAGATGTTTGTGAGGGTCTGCTATTCCCTAAGACTAAAATATAATTCCCCAATCCTCATTTATGTATTTTCCATATCCCTGCTTCTTATTGCTCTGAAATCTTAGGC
Source organism: Mirounga leonina (assembly GCF_011800145.1). Classification (NCBI taxonomy): domain Eukaryota; kingdom Metazoa; phylum Chordata; class Mammalia; order Carnivora; family Phocidae; genus Mirounga; species Mirounga leonina. The sequence goes on from NW_023270231.1 coordinate 11,017,611, forward strand.
ATCTTACTAGTTTCTTCTTGCCTGCTATTAGGAACCATTCCATTGCTCCATTATCACTTCCCTTTGTCAGCCATCTCTAGGTCCTGCCCACCTCCAGTTTGATTCACCCTGGATTTAAACAAGAATCTTTTTTTAAATATAAACTATTTGAAAAAACAGATCATCTATGTAATGTTTTGTCTTTACAGACATAATCCAATCCTTGACAAGAACATATAATCAAACTTCAGAATAATCTTTAACTCTGCCCTGTCTCTCACTGTGTACATCCTTTTCCTTACTGAGTCATGCTGGTTTTTTTACATAGGAATCTTATAAATTCACTGACCATTTTCTATTCTATTTGCTACTTCATTTGTGGCTTCCCCACCCCCCACCTCGCTTACCCCTAAACTATCACAAAACCTATTTCCTGGGCTGTCTTCAGACAATCATTCCTCTTGATTTCCACTAGATTTACCTTTTTAAAATCCAGATTACCGCTCTGTCCATCTCGTGTAGGACAAAAGAGCTCCTCAACATGGGATTGAAGGCCCTTTAAAATCTACCCTAATCAATCTTTTGATTGCTGCCCTGCCTTTCCCACTTTGCATTAGTCATTTTTCCTTAAATACACCATGTGATGTTATTCTGTTGGGCCTTCTCCTTCTCTGGTACTTAGAAAAAGCCTACTCATTCTTTGCACTCCTCTCCTGTTTTAAAATCACACATCTAGTTACTTTACTCTCCTGGATTAATTTTTCTATGGCTCCACATACCTAATAGGATAAAATTTTACAGTCCTTAGTAGAAAAGACTACTGAGGGTAACATGTTGTTGTACTTTTCCAAAGGCTATGTTGATCTTACTCTGGCCCAATTAGACCCAAGAGATTCTTCCCATTTCCACTATGGTCCCAGCTTCACCATACCCATATATGCAATGATATTTTAATCCTCCTTGCCTTTTTACTTGCTGAGCCACAAATGAACTTCACTCTGGCCATCTGGAAATTCCTTCTTGTTCTTCAGGTCTCAGTAAGACTTGTCTTTTTCTTGTGAAGCCATTCCTCACCTACCCAAACAGATGTCTAGCTCCCTGTTGCCCACATTCCATATGTCTATTGTTGCCCTTATCTCCCTATTAATCATTTTTTGAGGCTGTCTTCTCTACTAGACTGTGAACTTTTTAAGGGGAGACATTGTCTCTTATTTGTATGTGTGCTTCTAGCATTTAGCATAGTACCAATCTAATATTAGGTATCTGATGAATATTATAAAATAAATAGAAAAAATTCTTTCTATAAAATCTTTTTCCTCCTCTTATTCATAATTAATTGTCCTTTGCCTAAGTTCCATAAGCATCTAAGTACCAAGAATTTAAGAGTTATATTTCTGGGCTCAAATTACTGATCTTTTATTTACTAATACATAGATTTCTGAATTGTTAATCCTCAGTTTCCTCATCTCTAAATAATGAATCTATGATTTAGGTTATTTGTTGATCAGGATAATGGTAAATAGCAATCATTGAGCAGCTGTTAGATATTGTTATAAGTTTTGCTATTGGTAATGGTGGAAGTAGTGTGTATAATTAATTCCATGTACCTTGTTCTGCCAGGTCATTACTATTTGAAGTCTGCCACTATTTATATTTACTTTCTATTCACAGAATCTAGAACACTGCCTGTTAATAGGCTCTCTCTCATGGTCATGTGTGCTCTCTCTGTGTGTGCATGTATATATATATATATGGTGTGTGTATATATATGTGTATATATATATATGGAATTTTAATATTGACATAAAATGCAAGAGTGAAATTAATTCTAAGTATATTTAAAACACATACTACCTATTAAAACTGCATACTGAAGACCATAGAAAACAAAATAATTTGACTCACATAAATATTGACATTTTCTATGAATATACGTAGAACAGAGGTGTAATGAGGGGATATGAGAAGTGTAAAGAGAAATCAAACTATTTGAAGTTCAGATACTTAAAACTGTGCTGACCAGGGGAAAGATTTAATTGTGTCCAATTATGATCAGGTAGATAGTCATAAAAATATGTTGACTAGCTTTGAAACAGTGGAAAATGTCACTTACTTGAAACTGAGCTCTTAGATCAAAATGCAAAATTTATTGGTGTGTAGCTTCGCCTGCAACAGTGAATCAAAAAGAGTATGCATAGCTCTGCCCCTTGGCTTAAAAGCACTCTTCTAAGCCCTTGGGATGAATTTGTACATCTTAGTCAGAAGACCTGTATCATCTGCCAAAACAAGATTTCCTAGGTTTATTTCTAAATATAGCTTTAGTTTGGGTAATTTGCTATAATCAATTTTGAAGAACATTTAAACTCAATTTAATGTTTATTTTCTTTGCCAATTCTTGGTGCCTGCATATATGATGACTCTCATTCAAACTAGAAGATTACACACCTATTAAATATGTACATGCAAGTGAAATCGCTGTACATCATAGAAGTGCAAATTTAACTCTGGAAGCTTTATTGCTTCCACTGATGCATTTATTCATTTGCTGAGGGTTTTTTAAAGTATGCATGTATTAAATATAACATTTAGAGAGCTTCACTTTGAAAATTCCTTAATTTCCTAACCAAATAGCACAATTATGAAAATTTCACTAATCTTATATTATCATTGCCAGTACATTTTATATGCAGCTTTGAGATCTGTGGTAACTTTATGAGGGCCATATTTATTTATGAAATGGTTTATCAGTTTTGTGTTTACTGATATAGGACTGTAATTATTTTATGTTTGCCAATCGTCTTACCATTAGTAAGTTTGACAAAGGTAACTTTCTGCCAGAAAATAGAAATACCAGTTGTAAAGGGCACCTGTCATTGATAATGAGATGTTAGGACCAGGTTGCAAAGGTGAGGCTGAGGGTGCCTCATTTGGAATGGGCAGGGGTAAGACTTGCCCTAAGCAGGGGCCCAGAACTGGATCACCAAAGTGGAACTGGGAAATAGTGGAAGCATTTCAGCCCCCAAAGATGGGATTTAAGATATGGAATGGGTAGAAGTCATGTTCATATGTACCAGAGTCAAATTAGGGCATCAAAACAAACGAGGGACAAAGAGAACAAGATACATGCTTGGAGAAAGAACAGATGTAATATAGAGCTATTCAGAAGTCTGAAGAAGGCAGGATCTGGCTGATGGATCTGGCTGGGTGGAGGGTTTGTTCTTTGTTTTAAATAGGAATTAAAAATTAAATTATCAATTAGTGTTTAAACGTTAGGAGGTGTACCACAAATGTCCATTTCTATCTTCTCTTCATGAATCACAAGTTCTTGAAGAGCCTATGTGAGCATTGCTGAAATCTGAGCATTCATTACCTCTTAGAGATGACCATATATTTAAGTTTGTCCCCTTTTACATCTATTAATCTAGTGTGATTATTAATAACACTCTTTTTCATTTTCATAGTGTTCTGGCTTGAAAGATAAATTTATCACTCTCCTTTAAGGAGAGTTACACACTACTGTATGCCCCACAGCCTCTATCTCTTGATAGACTTTTATGTCCAATTTATTCAAAATATTAGCTTTAAATCCCTTGTTTCTGGAAGTGTTTGAGTTTGTGATTCCTGTTCTTGGCCAATAATTATGAGTTATAATTGGGAAGTTATTGAAAGACACAACTATTTTGTTAACCAAAAAATTACAGGTCGAGAGGAGTAGTTTGAGCTTTAGAATCAAAAGAGAAGTGATAAGACAGATCTTATTCTACTATTGTGTGATTCCCAGAGGTCAGATAGAGGAAACTAGGTGCCCACAACACACATCTGCTTTGTACACTTATGTTATTTGACTTATATAGCCTATTGCTTTATTCATTTATTTAAATGGGGGATATTTCCCATGTAAAAGCTGATCTCTAGCTTGTCTTGAAAAATTGGAAGATCTAGCATTTCTGCCTGGGCCCACATTCTCAAAATGGCAATTGACAACAGAACTTGCTAGAGCTTGTCCACCTTTAGATGGCATACACATTCTCCCAATTACCACAGTGTAAACAGGATGATTCATTCATTTACTGTACCTGCTTCTCTGAGTTTTTGTCTTCTGAGGGGAGGCAGACATTAAGCCCTATGTATCACACTCAGATCCAAAAGAATTGTTTAAAACCTGATAGAGATGGAGGAGTGGGGTCATAGGTAAGCAAGGGATTTTTGGCAAGCCTACCCTTGCATGCCTCTATGGATGCTATCCTACCTTTGATAGTAGAGATGACATGTTAATCAGAAGGAAGGAGTCCCAACAATAAAATTAATTTAAAGTAATTATTGATTTTGTTTATTTGATCTGATAACATGCTGCAACATGAGCATCACCTTGTCTCTTTCAACAATAATTAGATGTAAATTATATTAGTATACAGATTAGGAGTTCAGTTGTTGATGTGAGAGCCAACTCCAAAACCCAAGCCCTTAACCATCATGCTGAGGAGTTTATATCTTATGTAAAATACTGGATTGATCCACACAGGCTAGAATTTCTTTCTTAAGGATTATTCCTTTTCCTTAAGTAGGACATGGGTACAATATTCTCTCCAATCCTCTGAGCAGTTCCATGGAACTGTAGCACTATACGGTAGTATAGATGGCCACAAGGATATTAAACCCTGGGTTTGTCTACATTCTCACACCTTACACTTTCTCTCACAGAAGCCAAAGACAGTTAAGTGAAATTCATGGATTTTTCCTGACATATTTCTCTTAAACTTACAGTAGCCATCTCTGTGTAGTTTGTCATCAAACTGCCTCCAGCTTTGATCTCATCATTATTTCATTTAAATTAGTATCACATCCTATGCTACTATGTGGACCTGTGGTAGCTATGTTTCTATGTTCCTCATGCTTACTCTTACAAAATTAATAATGTTGTTAGCTGCACTCTACATTATAAGACAAGTAGACTATCATCATGTATGCGTTCTCTAGGTAAATGTAATTTACTACCCACTTGCCCAACCACTTTATGATACCTACAGTGAAATTAAATGGCCCACAGCTTGTAAGATAACAGAACAATTGGAACATCATATTTATTTTTCCTAAGTTCATGATAATTTTTTTATTCACACAATTTGAAGAAAAATTGTGTAAGAGAAAGAATGGACACATCTTGGCAAAATTTAGAGTTGAGATTTTATTATGCTTCAGGGAAATTATTTAAATTTGTATCTCATACCGTATTCTTCAATATTGGACATTGAGGTTGCGTTCCCAGAATCTGTTCTACCACTGCTCTATTGTGTATAGCATTAGTTTGTAGTGTGCTGGATCACAACTCTGGCTGCAGATGGACCCTGATTGGTTTAAGTTGATTAGTACAGCCGCATCTCTCTTTCGTAGATATTAGTTTTACAATGGACATATCATCAACATTGGTTTATGAGAGTGAAATACAGAAATTTTAGTCAATTTGGAAGATAAAAGTATGTCCTTTTCTGTGTGGTATAGTTTAAGAATATAACACGTGAAAGTAGTACAGCTATTACTGATGGAATTGAAAATCAATCTGAACATAAAGTTAGCACCTGGAGGAAGGCAGAGTTGAGAGGTAATATAAACCACTAGATTGAAGCATACCTGAAGCCAATATTATTACCATATTACTTCTCAAGCATATGAGCAAATAAATTCTTTCTCTGAAAACATCACTGATATATCTTCTAAAAGCTAAGATAATGATCATAACTATTAAAAAACATTGAGTGCCAATAAGAGACTATAATAATTAGAAAATTAAGTACAATCCCAACTACAGGCTTTTAGTCAAATGTTTTCTGTCATTCTCCTTATTAATTCATTAATTTATATATCAAGCTTACTATTTACATGATACAATGGCCTTCTTAATATTCCAAGGCTTAAAAAAAGGACAAGAAATAAGATTAAAAATTGCATTTTGGACCACTAGTTCTCAAACTGTTGTACATAAAAATTACCTAGAGGGCTTGTTTGGGGTGGCTATGCATTGTAATGAGCACTGGGTATTATATAAGACTGATGAATCACAGACCTGTACCCCTGAAACAAATAATACATCATAAGTTAATTAATTGAATTGAAATTAAAAAAAATATATAGATGCCTGGGATATGCCCCAGAGCTATCCTAATCAGAAACACTGGATTAGAGGCTCAGGTATCTGTATTTCTCAATACTAGGTGATTCTGAGATGTATAAAAGTTTGAGCATCTCTGTCCTAAGCTTACTATATAACATTCAGGATTTTATAGAAGGTATTGAATTGTGTTTCATTAGAAGTTTAGAATGCTGATTGCTATTTGTGGGACATTACTAAAACTTCGTGAGTGAGGAATTATGCTTATATTTCTCTATGGTATTCATGTAGAGATCTAGCAGAGTAGGTGTTCAGTAAATATATGTTAATTAAATTAATATTTTTGTCAAGTACAGATATTCCAGTTTTCACACAGAAGATACATGGAATATATGGAATCCAGTTGGCATGGAAGAGTTTGATGACCTTGCATTATATCCAGTCTCAGTGATTATATTTTCTTTCTTTTTAAGATGTTATTTATTTGAGGTGGGGAGAGGTACAGAGAAAGAGGGAGGGAATCTCAAGCAGACTCTATGCTGAGTGCAGAGTCCAACATGGGGCTAGATCTCAAGACCCCAAGATTAGGACTTGAGCTGAAACCAAGAGTCAGACATTTAACCGATGGAGCCACCCAGGAGCCCCGATTGTATTTTCTTTATTGAAAACAAATTTGAGCTAGTCAAAACCTCCTGGCAAGAAAATGTATCAGTGGAGCTCAGAGATACAACCTAGAATGCATATGGTGAATGCTTAACTCTTGTCAAAGTGACTTATGAATTGTCCCTTATAATCTTCGTTACATTTAACTGAAGACTAAACCAGTTAACCAAAAAATGAGTGAATTTTTCAACTAAATTTTAATAATTAAAAAGATATGTAGGAAAAACTGATTCATGATCCTGACCTCAGGAATGTATTGATGTCGTCCAGGTGTGAACCAAATATAACATTGCCCACATTTCATATATATTTAAAATAGCTGGCAGAGGTTTTTTTGTACACATTTATTCAGGAGGGGAAAAATAAATAATTTTAGTATCATGCAAATATATATACTATTCTATAGGTAAATATGTTCTCTAGATGCCATAAATACTCTCTCTTTAGATGCCAGGGAGGAATGAAGACTATTGTTTTAGAGATGTCCCTCTCCTTAAAATTCAGAAATTTTTGAACATATTTTTACACTTGGTACATTTTGAAACATTGATAACTTCTCGGAAATGATAACATTAGAAACTTCAAAAATAATCCTTCTTAGTGAATTTGACATATAATACAACTTCAGCAAGTTTAAATTATATATACCTATGTCCAGCCACAAGATACATACAATACATATAATGCTGTATGTGTGTATGTGTCTGTGCACATACATAAAATTTTTATATAAAGCAAGAGAGTTGAACCTGCCCTGGTATCTAGGAAAATGTCTAAAAATTGACATTATAGTTCCTGAGACAAGTACAACCACAAAGTTAGAAACCTTTTATCTTTCTGTAGGAATTTGGAACTGGATCCAAGGGATTCCTTTGTAAACATCCTCGCAGACAAGTTAGTAATACCAGATGAGACTTGAATACTCCGAGCAGTACCACATGAGAGAAGGTGGCAATTTGTCTCCCCTTCTTTCTGCTGCAGAGATAAAGAAGAACTTAAATCAATCCACTCAAGCATATGAGAAGGGGAAAATTTAGTTTCATGACTAAAGCAATCAGATTATTATGTTGTGTCTCATGGCACTATACCACAAAAAACAAATTTCTGCTTCTGTTTTCAAAACTGAAATATGGCAAAAGTGAAATTCTCCCCCCACCTACTCTGTCCCTACACAACACAAACATATATATAATGATTGCTCATGAAATTTCCATTGCAGTTACTGTACAAATTCACTTTCCAGCAGAATTTTGAAAGCAAATGGACCCAGAAAATTGTCAGAAGCTTAAATCTGAATCATAACCATGTTTCACATTTAAGGTGCCCAAGAATCTAAGACTTCTCCCTTGGATTTATGGTGAACTTGAATTACAACTGAGTTGAAATAGTATTTTTCTAGGCATCTTATAACATACATTCCAAGTGGGAAAGATGGAATAGGTTATTATTCAGAACAATTTGTTCCTAGATGATGGATCAGAGGAATCACTTGCTGAACAATCACTCATTCTCAGCCAAGACTGTCAGCATTTGGAATACGGGTTGACAAGAAAGTCTGAAGTGACATTTGTACCATGCCAATGCCACCATCATCATGCGGTGCTCCTTTCTCATTTTCTTATAGCAGTCATGGAGACTGAGCACAAAGAATAAATGACTTGAGAGAAATGAAAAAAAAATAGGTTGTCGGAGCACCCAAGCTGGAACAGGGTGCATAAGACAAACATTAATGCATTCCTTCTGTTGGAGCAATGAGAAAAGGGATTGATTCTAAAGACTTGGGATGTCGTCACAAAATTAGGAGGCTAAAGACAACAAGATCAAAGCCAAAATTGCTGAGAAACACACCAAGAAAAAGTAGATAATTTTGTAAAAGAAAAGACCTCATCCAAGCTAAAGTTTAGTCCCCATTCTATATGAAGAACAACTTTTGGATCAGCAATCAGCTAGAACCAAGGGTTCAAATCCCAGCCGGGTTGATGCTGCACTCTCTTTCTGCCAAGTTAGATAAATTGAGTTTGGCATGAACACAGGCCTTTTGGGAAAGACCTTAAAACCCCATCTGTTCTATTTATTCTAAAGATCCCAGGGCAGTTTTTAAGAGTAGGCATTTATTCTGAGGCAAAATTGGGGTAACATGTGAGAATTCAGGGCTGATAGCCATAGCCCTAGTGACAGTCACTTTATAACAATGATTGATACTGGTCACCATTGCCAGCATCACCATCGCTGTCATAGCAAGCTTAAAAATTAAAAAGAGAAATTATCAAAAGCAAGCAGTAGGAAAACAGAGAATAAGCCCTCTTAGATATTGTAAGACATGACTGAAAATAAAATCAAACCCAAAACTATTCATATAATTTTGTATATCATTTTATTATCTTTAAAAAATTCAGCTTGCTAACCAGGCTGCACTTAAGGAGAGAAGAAAAGGAAACCTTAAAAGACTAAATGTGCCCACTGCTAGTGTGGTTTCCATCATCCCCTTACTTCCTCTGCTGAGGTAGATAGTAGTAAATACACGTTTTAACCCAAACGGAGCTTTGAGGTGCAGTGGCATTTACAGGACAGAGCTAATAATGGCTATGGCTTTTCATGACATCTCTTTGGTACGCTTCAGCATGACCTTGTCAAAGTTAAAAGCTCATAAAATTCCTATTTACTTTTTATGGCATTACGATTCTGCATAACAGTGCTTAAAACAAAAACACAGTATAATTATACTGTCAATCAAGCAGCTAAGAAAGGCATTTTCCACCAGCCTCATACCTAGCAAACTGTAAATAATTTATAAAACCAGAAGTCATGACTAAGTGGCAGTGTTCGGGGGCTAGTTAAGCACTTGTCATAGTGCCGTGGTTTAAGAGAGCTGGGCACAAAACACTGCTTGTTTACTTTCATCCTGTGAGTGTAAAAAATTGTTGTTTGTGCTTGTTGCCTTTCCATGCGGGCTCTAATAAAAATATCAAATTGTCAATAGAAATTTGAACAGGTGTACAGTGAGAGTAATAATGATGTTTTATTCATATGTATTTCCAGCCCATTTAACTTAATCCAACAAACAACAAAAAATATTTTCTTCATTACCTCCAATTAATGTAAATGTCAAATGTGTTGAATATATTATCACACTGATAATTTGTTGTGTTGATTGATTTGTGGAATGTTTTGGATTAAAGTAACAATTTTTCTTACTTGACTCACAATTGCATGTTGTTATCCATCACCTCTGGATTCTGTAAATAACAAATTTGTTTTCATTAGATCTAGTGCTAATTCTGGTAAACAAGATTTTCAAAGTGTCAATGATTTCTGAGATTTCCAGCTCCTTCATTATTTTGTTATTTTATTAATTATTAACAGGAATTTATCAGCTCTGGAGAAAATATATATATCCTTCATGCTAATGACCAGACAACCCTTTGCAAACCCTTTGTGTTTGTAAAGCAGTAGCAAAATAAACTCAAAATAATTAAATTCTAGGTTCCATATTCCTCTTTTTGTTTTAAATTCTATTTGTCTCTTATAACACTCCCTCATAATAATCAAGATGTATAGAGAGAAACATTTCTGTAATTGATTTTGTGCTAGGTTTTTTTTTTTTTAAACTGCTCTGACCATTACTTAATCTTCTTGTTAAATATATTTAGAATGAAAAATTTGTGGTCAGTTCATAGACAAGATTTAATGGTAAGTTTAGTAGGTTTCTTAATATGATAATGGAGAATTTTTTTTAATTTAGATATCAATATATTTTATGTTCATATTTAAAGTTAAGTGAGAAATTTATTTTCTTCATGATTCAGGAGAAAAATCTAGTGTTTTTTTTTTCTTTATTTTACTATCTTCCATTATCTATTTAGTTCAATTAACTTTTCTTTGTTAAATGGGAAATATAAAGAAGGCTTGAGTATATATGAGCATAGGACTAAATTCTACCTTAGTCATTTTTTAATCACTCTGAGAAGTGGTTTGACCTCCCTATGCCTTGGTTTTCTATTCTGTGAAATGGGTATAATATTTATCATAAGGGGTTCATGAAAACACTAAATACTTGTGAAACACCTAGCTTACACATGGCAGGTAGCCAACAATTAATTTTTATGGGTCTTTCTTCCTTTATTTTTATGTGTAAATATCATCTAAATCAGGACACTGCATTCTATAGAAATGTGATATTTAAAAAATATTTTCTTGTATATATGTAGCTGGTAAGGACTGCAACCTAACTCCTCAGATAGGTAACAAATAATATTATTAAATTTTGATTTTTTTATAGAGATTAATGAATTAATCTTCAAGTAGATTTTTACTTAAAAGCAAAATAAAATTAACATGGTGAAAAAGATATATGTCATGTGGTGGACATATTTTATTTTAAACTAGCTTAATTTCTAATATGAGCTCTTAATGTGTTTTTAAACTGAATTGACTCTTGATTTTCTTCTACTTCCCCCATGGTCTGGGTATAAGTACCTTGAAGCTTATGTAAGTGTGTGGGTTGATGGGAGTTTGTGTGATGGTGGAGGGATTTTTCCCTGCTATGGGCAAGGACTTCTCACTGCAAGCATTGCCCTGTGTCTGTCATTCGTCCAGCTTACCCATCAGTTGTCCATGCTGAGTCAGCTTTCAGTTCTGTCTTCATAGATTTTTCTGGTTAAGGTACTTCATAGCCATATTACTGCTATTTTTCTTTTTTTTTTTTTTAAGATTTTATTTATTCATCTGACAAAGAGAGACACAGCGAGAGAAGGAACAGAAGCAGGGGGAGTGGGGGAAGGAGAAGCAGGCCTCCCGCCGAGCAGGGAGCCCGATGCGGGGCTCGATCCCAGGACTCTGGTATCATGACCTGAGCCGAAGGCAGACACATAATTTCTGAGCCACCCAGGTGCCCCTATTGCTAATTTTCTACTACACTGGCACAGAGGAAGTCACTGAAGCTCTTTCAGACCCCCTTTATCTCAACACTCTATCCTGCCTTATGGTTTCTGGCATCTCATTAACTCTCTTGGGGTTCTACCCAGGAACGAAAGCACAGGTTCCCTCTAGTACCAGATCCCACAGACTTCTCAGGGATATTCCTCTCATCTCTCCTGAACTTGGAGCTTGGTCTATAAAGCAAGGAACAAGCTCCCTTTCTCAGGGACCCAAATCCATTTACTCTTACCATCCTCTGCTTCTTTCCTTTTCCTTCTACCTTTGAGAAATATAGGTTACTGTTTCATGTCAGGTAGTGTCTTGAATGTATTGCTCATGCTTTGCATTTCATTCCAGTCTTCTAAGGCCTAGGAGTGAAACTCAAAGACCAAGAATTGCCTCTTAGTTTTCTTCTCACTTGGTGAAGTAGAAGGTGGCCTTCCTGAGGCAGTTCTATCAGTTTAAGAGGTAATGTAAAATACTGAGCTGATGACATGAGAAAATGGCCACATGGTATAAGGGAATGAAGTTTGAAAAAAAAATCCTGCCACTAGAAAGGTATGAAAAACAATTGCAAGGGTGAATAATGGAGTAGCATTCATCCTTTGGGAGTCATTTATTCTAGCATCCATTTCTCATCCTACCTTATCTGAGCTTGAAAACCAAAGAGTAGCAACCAGATTGGGGTCAAGAGTTAGAGGTATAAGTAGGGAGGTAAAGAGACTGAGAAGAGGAAGGAATTGGAACAGTCTGGGCAAATAAAAGGTAAGGGATTGAAAGAGGAATCTCTTTCTGTACAGCATTGCAGAAAAAAAGCACACTAAGGAAGCAGACACTGGTTTCTTGCCTAGGACATCCTGGACACATGGTATATCACATCACACTACCACGGGGACAGATATGACAAAAGTCACCACTTATTTTCCATAAATACACCCATTTGAAGAGGAGATTCTAAATTTGTAAGAATGCTTCTAGACTCCATTAAATAAAAATAAACATACTTAGAATCATTTAAGTGCCTACTAGCCTTCACATTTCATGTTAGCACACATATTCCAAGGCATATCTGTTGCATTTTCTTTACTCAAGACACACTGTGCCTGTTAGGCTTGGGATTAAGAGAAGGACCATAAAAATAGCAAAACCCAACAGCTAAGCTAGCAGAAAATTCTGGCAGTGGGCATAGTGGCTTTCATGACTGGTAGTAGCATTAGGATTTCAGTGGAAATGCCTTTTGTAATCAGTGTAACTTATTGAAGTCTGGTCAAATTTTTTGTGTCACTGACTTAGGAAGGCATTCTAAACACTTAGAACCCCTATTAACAGTATTCTCACAGCAATATTTCTTTAAGGAATTCTAGAGACAGAGGCCAGTTATAACCTCTGGTCAGTAGTATAATACTTATAAGAGCTTCATGTAATGAGGATGTTTGTCTCTGGTCCATATCCTGAGATAAGGGATGAACTGAGAAATTCAAATCAAACGTTAAGAAAAAAAACAATGCATACGTATGTGCATGTATACACACATACAAATACACATACTTAATAATAAACACACAGCTGAGACAGTTAATATTTTGTGCTTCTTAAAATAGCACCTTAGTAGTACTTAACATTACTTTATATTTTTTCTACATTGCACACCATCATCTTGTTGCTCATTATTCTAGGTCAGGATATGAATGCATCCAAGTAAATGGATGGGCTGCCATATATCATGTATGTCTTATATATTCAGAAAATCTTTTTGTTCACAAGAACTAGCCTACCATAAGAAGTCTCAAAATAGTCAAAGATTCTGGAAAAACAAGTAGTTCCTTGTCACCCTGAAAGATAAGTGGTGTGAATAATCAGTATAGGTTCAAAACAACAACCAAAAACAATTTGCCATTGTCAATAAATAGAATAAAGACTGTGCAATAAATGAATGAGAAACAAATGACTTTTTTTTTAAAGATTTTATTTATTTATTTGACAGAGAGAAAGATAGCGAGAGCAGGAACACAAGCAGGGGGAGTGGAAGAGGGAGAACCAGGTTTCCTGCGGAGCAGGGAGCCTGATGCGGGGCTCAATCCCAGGACCTGGGATCATGACCTGAGCTGAAGGCAGACGCTTAACGACTGAGCCACCCAGGTGCCCCAACAAATGACTTTTAATTATTGCCTAGGTTGGGGAAAAACCCAAGGTTTATCTGGAAATTGACTATTACAGTAATACTTATAATATAGCCAATCAAGTGGAAATATTCAAATGCTCAAACTATGATATCAGTAAACTGGCCTGCAGTTGAGCATTATTAGAGTTGAAGTGCAGTTAGAAGACAGTCTGTGGTAATAAATATTATGTACCAAGCAGTAAGCCAGTACTTCAATAGGCTCTTGAGACCCACTGTAAGACTGACAGGCCCTGGTGGCTCCTCACTGGAGGGCCATTTTGCCAACTCCAAAATATTTAGAACAGATCAGGAACTTGCCTTTATTTTACCTTTTACATCCAGATTAAAAATAGTCTCAGAGATTTGGAATAAGACAAAATCACATTTAGAAGATGGGTGATAGACATCGGGGGGGGGGGTATGTGCTATGGTGAGCGCTGTGAATTGTGTAAGACTGTTGAATCACAGACCTGTACCTCTGAAACAAATAATACATTATATGTTAAAAAAAAAAAAAAAGAAGATAGCAGGAGGAGAAGAATGAAGGGGGGGAATCGGAGGGGGAGATGAACCATGAGAGACTATGGACTCTGAGAAACTGAGGGTTCTAGAGGGGAGGGGGTTGGAGGGATGGGTTAGCCTGGTGATGGGTATTAAAGAGGCACGTTCTGCATGGATCACTGGGTGTTATATGCAAACAATGAATCATGGAACACTACATCAAAAACTAATGATGTGATGTATGGTGATTAACATATAATAATAAAAATTTAAAAATGTAAAAAAAAACTAATGATGTAATTTATGGTGATTAACATAACATAATAAAAATAAATTAATTAAAAAAAGAAGATGGTATTAAGTCATAACTTATTCATTAGGCCTGAATTTGTATATTCTGAGTGTTTATTATGAGTGTTATAGTTGTCAAAATTTGCACTAAAGAAAATCAGATTAATTAGGAAATTTCCAGCATGACAACTAAAATAAAATGTATTTAAAGGTGATCAGAAATTGGATCTAATAGGAAATATGATGATAATGACCAAAGCCAGCTCTCTGAAAATTACATTTACTCATGGAGAAATTTGGAAATTATTTTTCCTGACTTGCATATAAAGTACTTTAAGAAATCACATATAAGTCTTAGAAGTCAACCATGTAGTAAAGAGGTTCTGTAGTTTCTTAATAGCATATCACTTTGCTTAATAAAGATGAAAATGTTTAACGGATCATTAGAATTTTTCCTGTTCCTCAATATATTAATACAAGATATTAATTATACAGTGTCCTTAACACTCTGCTAGTGTTTGTGGTGGGGCCCACATAAATAAAAGGGCCACTTCTTTGTGTGAATCACAATAAGGTTTAAAAGTCAAGTCAATCATGGGGGAAAAACATTAATATGTAACATATAACAAAATAATAGACTACATGGTATTTTGGAAAAGAAAATAATCTAGAGAGGTAAAGTTTATAATGAGCTAAAGGTGATCAAGAAAATATTCAGGAAAATTCTATTAAAGGAAATGAAAAACCAAACTTTCAAAGAAATAGATGGGAACAACTCAGGCCAAAACATTTTTAAAAATCATGCTGTATAGCAAATATGATAAGGAGAACCTTAACACTAATTAGACTACTAGTATTCTTCTCCACAATATGTGATTAGAAAAAGGGAGATCAATCTGGAGTGGTAAAAATCTGTAATTTCATATAATTTCACATGTAAGACAAGAATAAGTGAAAATTAAAAAGCTAAGGAAATACTTTCTTTTTGAAATTTTTTAAAATTTATTTGTCAGAGAGAGAGAGAGAGGGAGCACAAACAGGGGGAGCAGCAGGCAGAGGGAGAAGCAGGCTTCCCGCTGAGCAAGGAGCTGGATGTGGGACTCAATCCCAGGACCCTGGGATCATGACCTAAGCTGAGCTTAACCAACTGAGCCACCCAGGAGTCCCAAGAAATATTTTCTGATAGAGCTTTCAATAAGACTTGGTACTGACTTATAATAAAGAGGAAAACAAGTACAAAAATCAATGCACGGTCCCAAGTTTGGGGAACTAGGTGAAATGTGGTCCCATAGACAAAAATGGAATGATGACAAATTAATGTTAAATATGACTCATTGTAAGAGATATTTTCAAGAACCTGGTCTGGGTGGAGTTGAGTATTAGTAGAAGCCTTCCTGGGAAAAAGGAGTATGATCAATATTCTTATTATTTGAACATTTTGCATCTAAAACATGCTATAATAATGAAAAATTAACAATTATTCAATGCTTATTCTGTGCTTAACCCCAAGCTAAACATTGTATCCATAATATCCCATTTAATCTAATTATACAGTTCTGGGGATTTATAGTGAAGGACTAGTCAAAATAATTTTCTGGTTAAGCCTGATCTTAGTTTTAGAATAGTCAGCAGTCACCTAGACCTCAGAGTATATGATCTGATTTGCATATGGTGGGGATTGGGAGGGCATAGGACAAGGAGCTTAGGAGCAGAAGCTTTTACTTCAAGGAGCCTAGAGTCTTAGATTAAAAAAAAAGAAAGGAAAATAAAAGAGTGGTGTGAAGTTTGTTCCCCAGCTTGGGCCCTAAGAATTAGTTTGAACCCCTTTAAAAGAGAGGTTTTATGTAGAAACAGAAAGAACTGTTTATACAGTGATGTTCAAGAAACACAAGAAAATATAGGGGCGCCTGGGTGGCTCAGTCGTTAAGCGTCTGCCTTCGGCTCAGGTCATGATCCCAGGCTCCTGGGATCGAGCCCCGCATCGGGCTCCCTGCTCCGCGGGAAGCCTGCTTCTCCCTCTCCCACTCCCACTGCTTGTGTTCCCTCTCTCGCTGTATCTCTCTCTGTCAAATAAATAAAATCTTTAAAAAAAAGAAACACAAGAAAATATAATTTCACTTAGGTGTTGTTAGGTATTGACCCAGAATGGGAAGAAATGAACCTTTCACTCCCTTCAGCTGGGGACATAGAGCTTTCTGGCACCACAATAGCTCTAGAACACCTCTGTCATTGCTTGATTATGGAAAAATCTCAGCAGAGCACTGGTGGAGATGAGATGCTAGTATGAATGACAGATGACTGCGGTGGGAGAGGGAAGAGAGAGTATCCATTTGGTGTCTGATAAAATATTGAAAATGCCTAGTGGAAATAGACTTTTTTGTTTGTACATGATAAATACCCTTTTAAGACCCCCAGAAGTGCCTGAGTAGGGATGAAGGGAAGGGGATGTTGCAAGGTGATAGAAATTCTTATTGTTCAGGTGAGGGCAAGAACAGATAAAATTTTGTCTATTCATTTATTTGGCAATTAATTTCTGTATACCTGAAATGCTTCTGAAATTATGCTGGGAATTAGAGCAAACACAGTCAGCAAGCAAGACAATGTTAATGGTCAGTAAAATGGAGATACACATCAATTAATAAATAAATGGTGATATAAAGAATTTATACAACTCAAGAGCAAAATAAACAAGCAATCCTATTAAAAAAATGGATAGAGGAACTGAGCAGACATTTTTTCCAAAGAAGACATACAATGGGCCAACAGGAGCATGAAAAAGGTGCTCAACTTTTTCAACAACTAATCACTAGGAAAATGCAAATCAAAACCAATGTAAGATATTCCCTCCCACCTGTTAGAATGGCTATGATCAAAAACACAAGAGATAACATGAGGATGTGGAGGAAAGGGAACCCTTGTGCACTTTTGATGGGAATGTAAATTGGGGCAGCCACTATGAAAAACAATGTGCAGATTCCTGAAAAAATTAAAAAGAGAAATACCATCTGATCCAGAAATCCCACTCCTGGGTATATATCCAAAGGGAATGAAAACAGCATCTGGAATAGATACCTATGCTACATGATCATTGCAGCATTTTTCACCAAGATATGAAAGCCTAAGTGACCATCAACAAATGAATGAATAAAGGAGATTACTATATGTACATATTGGGTTATATGTATTATGTATATATATGTGGTGTATGTATACATACAAACACACAATGGAATATTATTCATCCATAAGAAAGAATGAAATTCTGCCATTTAGCAACAATGTGTATGGACCTTAAGGGCATTATGCTATGTGAAATAAGCCAGACAGAAAAAGACAAATACTCCCTGGAATCACTTGTGGAATTAACAACAACAAAACTAGTCAAACCCATAGAAACAGAGTAAAAAAGTGCTTGTCAAGGGATGGGTGTGGAGGAAATAGGGAGAGTCTGGTAAAAGAGTACAAATTTTCAGCTATAAAATAAATATGGTCTGAGGATCTAATTAATGTAAAACATGGTGACCATAGTTGATCTGTATTTCATAACTGAAATTTGCTTAGAGAGTAGAACTTAAATGTGCTCATGGGAAAAAAAAAGATAAATATGTGGGGTGATAGATGTGTTAATTAGCTAGATGGGGGTAACCCTTTTACAATATATACATATAACAAATCACCATGATATATATTGTAAAATCTTACATTTTTATATGTCAGTTTCACCTCCATAAAAAAAG
>NW_023270231.1:11035975-11084516 GCF_011800145.1 Mirounga leonina
AAGGAAGGAAGGAAGGAAGGAAGGAAGGAAGGAAGGAAGGAAGGAAGGAAGGAAGGAAGGAAGGAAAAAGATCAGAATTGTCATTGCTAAAGAAAGAAGTTTAGCAGGGAGCCAAAAACTCAAATGAAGAATGCCAGTGATGGATTTCTGAGGAAAATAATATTTAAACTGAAACCTAAAATGTGAGTAGAAATAAGCCAAATAAAAAGATGGGAAGAGGGGAGTTCCATGCATGGGAAAAACTTGCATAGATTCTCAAGAATAGAGCTGATGTTTTGAAGGAATCAAAAGCTGGATTAAATGGCTGGAGTGTATGAGGTCAGTAAAGGGAGACATGAGGCTGGAGAGTATAGATTGTGAAGGGCCTTGAGTTTAGACATGATCTTGAAGGCAATGGAAAGTGATTGACTTCTCATTTATTGCATTACATTTTTAAAAGATTATTATGACTGACACATGAAAAGATGCTCAACATCACTCATCATCAGGGAAATACAAATCAAAACTACAATGAGATATCACCTCACATCTGTCAGAATGGCTAAATTAACAACACAGGAAACAACAGATGTTGGTGAGGATGCAGAGAAAGGGGAACCCTCTTACACTGTTGGTGGGAATGCAAACTAGTGCAGCCGCTCTGGAAAACAGTATGGAAGTTCCTCAAAAAGTTCAAAATGGAACTATCCTATGATCCAGCAATTGCACTACTAGCTATTTACCCAAAGGATACAAAAATACTGATTTGAAGGGATACATGCACCCTGATATTTATAGCAACTTTATCAACAATAGCCAAATTATCAATAATTCCAAATTATTATAGCCAAGCTATAATGTCCATCAACTGATGAATAGATAAAGAAGAAATGGTATGGAATATTACTCAGCCATAAAAAAGAATAAAATATGGCCATTTGCAATGACATGGATGGAGCTAGAGAGTATTAATGCTAAGCAAAATAAGTCAGTGAGAGAAAGAAAAATACCATGTGATTTCACTCATATGTATAATTTAAGAAACAAAACAGATGAACATAGGGGCGAAAGAAAGGGAAAGGCAAACCATAAAACAGACTCTTAACTAACTTAACTACAAAGAAGAAACAGAGTTGCTGGAGGGGAGGTGGGGGGGGATGGATTAAATGGATGATGGGTATTAAGGAGGGCACTTGTTATGATAAGTACTGGTTGTTGTATGTAAGTGATGAATAAGTAAATTCTACTCCTGAAAGGACGATTACACTGTATATTAACTAACTGGAATTTAAATAAAAACTTGAAACTAGAAAAAAAAAGAGTTCTGTGATTATCATATGGAGGGTGGATCTAAGGGATGAAAGGCTATAGAGATACAGGCACTGGTAAGACTGGGAGATTCTTTCATTATCATGGACCTAGATGATTGTGGCCTGAACTAGAAAAATGAAGAAAAGCAACAGGTTTGAGAAACACTTAAGTAGTCAAACAGAAGGGACATGGTAATTGATAGAAAGTAGGCAATTAAGAAGAGTTCAAGAAAAGTACTCATTCTGTTGAGTTGGGCAACCAGGAGCAAGGTGGTGCTGGTCCCTGGGCTTAGCCCCAGTGAGGAATGTGGGACAAAAGAGGGTTGAATCAGAACTAGAAACCAAACCTACAAGGTTGTCTCCTTATGGATTCCATTGCACCATATTTGCCTGGTTTTTCTCTTAGCACTTCTCATAGCTCCTTGTCAGTTTCATTGTAGGTTTCTTTTCATCTGTCTGACTTCCACATTTTGGAGAGCTCAGTCCCTGGACCTTTATTCTTTTCTACCTATACTCACGACAAAGACAATCCATCCACTCTCATGGCTTCAAATACCACCTATAAACTGATAATTTCCAATATCATATTTCTTGCTAAGACTTGAGCACTGAACTCCAGACACATATATCCAAATGCTGACTTGTGTCTCTACCTAGATGTCTGATGGGCATCTCAGACAGTTATCTGAGCTTTATCCAAAACTGAATTTCTTCTTCCATCTCCACCTGTTCCTTTTCATCCTATCAAGCAGCTTCACCTATGTTCCCAAGTCCTGTCTGGTCTCTACTTCTACCCCTTCCCTTTGCAAGCAAAGGGATCACCACTGAGTAAGTAAGGAGACCACATTGGGGGCTTTGCTGTAAGCCAGCAGAGTGAGGTTGGTGGCTGAACCAGTGTGGTAGAAAAGTGGGTGGTGAGCTGTGGTTGGATTGTGGATATACTTTGAACTTATGAAACATATTTCGGAGTCTTTGCATGGTCCCTTTGATTTAATGCATTCCCAGCAGATACTCCCAGGGCAAACTCCCTCACCTTCTAAAGGCCTCTAAAGGCCTCCTAATCTTATATTTCACCTTTCCCCACATTTTATATTCTTTTTGCTAATGTATTTCTTTCTCTTATCATGAGTCACTCTTTAACATTCTATATATTTTATCTACCTATAATGTGTTGTTTGTTGTACTCCTGGAACATAGTAAAAGTTCAATACATATTTGTAGAATGAAAGGGTAAATTAATTAATTCCAAAGCATCTGAGAAGGTATAGCATTTAGAAGTAATATATAGACTATCACTGCCAGGCACTCATTTCTCAGATCTTGAGGGACCATTTTGAGAGATCTACTAAGACATTTTCATACCAAGAAGCTCTAGAGTGGTTCAACAAAATCTAACAACCATTAGTAACATTTGCCATGTTAAGAATTCTGGAATAAAAATATATCCAAAATTAAGTAGAAGCTTTCTAGATAATAAAATTACATATTTTCCCCAAATGCAAGAGAATGGTTTATATATCTTCAGAAATAAAATGTCAAAACTCTTGATCCCAAAGCAAAGTAACTGCTAAGAGAAATAAAATATTTCAGCAATGATGTTTTATTTTCCGTCCATGAGACACCATTTCTCTCTCTAGCAATTCAATAGAGTGAAACAATGAAAGTACTGCCCTAGACCTATTGTATAGAGATATTTTGTATTCTGAGGACTTTGTTTAATGAAACAAATGTTTTACTGCTTACAAATGTTAACAACTTAGACTTGGTCCAGAGACAATAAAACCATTGATGTGATACTTGATTGAATGACATGTCAAGGAAGAATCAAGATTTTTGTGTTCGTTTCTTTTTACCAGGATTTCCTTTGCTTTCAAATAAATGTAAAAAGAGAAGAAAGTATAGAAAATATTTTTGTAACTTTAAAATCATAAAATATATGACTACAAAACACTAATTGCAAATTAAGTATATTGGGCTTACAAGACAAATATATCTGGGTGCTACTCAGGTAGTTTCTCTTTTCTATGTAGAGCACAGATAATGAGTCTCAGTTGTTTTCTGTTATACTCTATCATTTTCCAGTGATTCATAAATTATACAATACTCTGCTTAATCTTCTACACCTTCTTTTGCTTCTCTATTCTCTGTTTACACATTCTGAGTATATGTCAGCCAATATCAGCATTTTGATTATAAACAGAACGAAACTTCTTCCAAAGCCTGTTAGCGTATAGAACAACATATTTTGTAATATTTTCTGTCTTTTTTTTCTCTCCACAAATCCATAAGCGGTATAACATTTCTTTTGCCATTGCATGAACTTGGCATTTTTAACTAGCCTGGGATTAGCTTTTCTGTGTGTTCATGAAGCATTAAAGCTTTGCTGAACAAAACAGTCCCTCTGACCTCTGCTAGAAAAATGGAATATCTTTAAGCATGCTCTTTTTATTAATGGATTTTTCCATTTGTAAATCTTTCCCTAAACCTCTTCCCCATGGATCATGCTGTGTGACAGTGTCTAGAAAAATCATTATTTGTGTCTAGGAAAAATTTTCACATCAATAAAATCTGGGGTCACAATTAAATTATACTATATTTTGTTAATTAGTAAATAGTTTCATTAGATAATTAGTTTATTAATGCAAAATCATCAGGGTCTGGCCAACTTAGAATTAAAATGGGATCCAGATATATGTTTTACATTCCTCTCCAAGAACATGGAAATGTTAAGATTGTCATTAAGATATGAAGCATTTTAAATGGAACCAACAAAATAATCCCTTAGATATTATGAATGAAATGAAAAAAGGATAGATGCTTAGACTAGTGAGTAAGTAAACAAAATATGTATATCTATATGGTAAAAAAGAATAAAATATTAATACATGATACAAAATGAATGAGCCTCAAAAACGTTATTCATTTTTTAAACATTTTATTATTTTTAAATTTTATTTTATTATTTTATGTTCCATACATACATATTATGTATGTCACCATACATTACATCATTAGTCAAAAACATTATTCTGAGTGAAAGAAGACACAAGACATCACATATACTATGAATCCATATATATATGAAATCTTAAGAAAAGGCAATTATGTGATACATAAAGTACATTAGTGGTTGCCTAAGCTGGGCATAAGTATGGGGATTAATTATGAAGAAGCTCAGGAATCTAATTGGAATGATGAAAATGTTCTAAAATTAGATCATGGTGATAGTTGCAAGACTCCTAACTTTGCCAAACATCTTTGAATTGTACAGTTAAAATGCATAATTTTATGCTATATAATTTATGCCTCAATAAAATGTAAAATATATAAGTAAATAAATGCTTAGGTCTATGTACAATTAAACACCCATATGCTGTCTTTTAAGGTCATTACTCTTTACCATGACAATAGCATCCCAAAAAGTCAACCAAAAACTACCATCAAAACGTGTAAGTCCTTTAAAATATATGAAAATAGGGGCACCTGGGTGGCTCAGTCAGTTAACCATCTGCCTTCAGCTCAGGTGATGATCTCAGGGTCCTGGGATGGAGCTCCATGTTGGGCTCTTCACTTAGCGGGGGAATCTGCTTCTCCCTCCCTCCCCCTCTCTCTCTCAAATAAATAAATAAAATCTTTAAAATAAAATAAAATATATGAAAACAGTAGGAAGTAGTAGGCAACTTATCTACTCTAAGGAAAGCAAAAACAAATAAAAAAAATAGTGGCAGTTCTCCCTGACCATGAGTTTCAGAAACCTGTTACTTTGCTGCCTAAATGCATTAATATCCTCATTTATTCTATGCCAACAAATACTAGAAACAGTCCCATTAATACTTTTTTCATATTATTTTTTCTCCAAAACCTGAGTTGAATAAACATGTATTATTCCTTCAGAAACCAAACTAGCAGTTACATCTCTTCTAAAATACCAAATGAATAAATAAATGCATTTTATACACTCGAATAAATAACACTAGCAAAATTTCCCTTCTGGTTTCAAATATCTTAGTGGAATTTGATGATTTCATAAAAATGAACTACTTTGGGGAATTGTATTCAAGATTATGGATAAAGTTATATAAATATTCAAAAGACTTTTCCTTTCTGCAAATATGTTTCAGTGCTTAGTATATGGAACCATCTTTTAACAAAGCTATCTTTGTCATATCTGTGACCATTTTGAGTTTCTTTCTATACCCATTCTTAAGTATGAGTTTTATTCAGGGGTTATCTATATGTTTTCTGTTCACTTTCTTAGTATTTATGTAGAAATGTGAATATTAATATAGATAATAAGCAATTGATTTGCCTAAATATTTCATTTTCAAATTTATGCATTTTTAAAAATTTTAAATGATAGTTTAATGATAATGATAGCCATGGATCAAGTAAGCTGACTTGTATCCAAGGAGATAAAACTTGTGACTTTGCCCTTTTAAGTAGTAGCCAATAATCAACAGAAGTGCTCACATCAAAATGCACCTTGTTGGTATCAATGACTGACTTTCCCAAAATAAGTATTTAGAATATCTGTCACTTTGGTATATCATCCACTGACCAAGAATTTCAGGTTCTAAGCAGATCAGTGCTGTTCAAAGTTAAAAGTAGAAAAGATATATAATATATGAGCTACCTTTGTTATAGATTTCAAAGGCCTAAAGGATTCATGTATATATCAATAAGAATTTGAGTCTGAAAAACAGATAAACCATTTAAAACAGACACCCATCACCTAGTTCTAATTAAGCTTTGCTACATGGAGGAAGATACCTAGAATGATAAGTTCTTCTGAATTTAAAAGGGAAGTTGAAAAGTTGAATATTCATGTGAAAATTCCCAAATGTTAAATGTTGACAACTAACTCTCAAATTGTAAAACATCATAGATGACAGTATTTACCAGAGGACTGGGTCTCCTAATGGTGAACTCAATCCTTCTGCTTCACAATGCAATCTCATCCATTTTTGTACCTTACAAGATCCTTCATAGTTGAGTACCACATAAATGCCCAGCTCCTACCACTGTTGCAGCCTGTCTTTTGCTTTTGCTCATGTTGGTCCTTTGGCTTAACATATCTTCCTTTCTCATTCTTACTTAGCAAACTCTGGATTTTTAAAAAAATTTTTATGAAAGCTTCCATTTATATCTCTGATACTCCTTCATTATAGCAACTATTCCTTTATTAAAGCAATATTTTTTTAAATGGCTGTCTAGTGGAAAACAGTTTCTTAATGTTCCTTGAAAGCAGGGTGCCATATGTTCTCATTTTGTGTTCACAGAATAGTAACTACATATAGTTAACACTCAAATGTTTGCAGGAGTGAATGAATGAATAAATAAATTACTTGTATTAAAAAAGATAAAATTCCTACCTCAGCTCTGCTACTGATTTGTTATATAATCTTGGACAAGTCATTTCCATTGCTAGGCTTCAGTTTCCTCACCTATATAATGAATGCACTAGTCTGGATTTCCCCTGTGGTCTTCAATACTCTATTTTGATGTTAGTGAGATAGTGATAGTAATATCAATAGTAAATGAGTAATGTCCATTATTAAATCCTTATTGTGCCCAAGGAGCTGTGATAAGTGCCTTCAACACAGTATCTCACATAATCTTCACATGATATTATAAGCTAGGTATTTTTATTCCCATTATACAGATAATAAAATATATGTTTGGAGAAATGCATTTTGTTGTCATTCATCAAACTAGAAATGCAAAGTTTATCGTCCAGTTTTCTATCACTCCTTTCTTATCAGGGGTTTGTGAATCATAATAACTGAAGTTCCTATGGTTTAAGACCTTACTTACAGTAACTGGCAAGGCTAGTGATTATCTACCCAGCCCTGTACAACACTGCATTTTTCCTACTCCAAATCACACAGAGTCATGCTCCTCAGAGTGTGGTCCATCAACAAGCAACACTGGCATCACCTGGGAACTTTCTAGCAATGTAGAATCATTATCTCCAGCCCAGACCTGCTGAATCAGAATCTGCATTTTAACAAAATACTCAGGGGATTCCCAAGCACATTAAAGTTTCAGAAGCACTGACATAGAGAAAACCTGTTCCTGGTTTATCACTAATCCTATCAATATGGAGGTAGATAAATAGGAAGTGTCTTCAAAAAGGAAGTCTTCAAAAGTGGAGAATAAGAAGATGTAAAAGAAGTATCAGTGATGTGATCCTGAAGTCATGAGACAATATCTAAATGGCAGTTAAATTCACATTTCATAGATGACAAAATATCCATTTGTGTCCATTTCTACTTCACATAACAATGTCTCTTGATAAATTCATCTGCCAAGTTTAGCATCCAGTTGTTGGTCATTTATTTTCTTTGAGAGTTGGTACTCCTATTTTACTGAAGGTTTTACTTATTGTGATTTTATCCTATAGATGGTTGGGACTCACAGTAATTGAAGTTGTATTCTCTTCAGAGACTTTAATTACAGATATTACAAAGAATCAGGGTATCTGTTTTGAAACCAAACCTTCTAGAAGTTGTTTTGTTCTTTTCTCTGTAGACACTTGTATACCCTGCATCAGTTTTAAACCATGATAACAAAAGGTCTTCAGTTGAAATCATTACTAATAATTGCCATTGTGAAGCCTGAACAGATACTTTCTTGAGTGATAACAGGACAAGAAAAGGTTAGGTGCCTCACTGTATTCAGTAACTTAGAGCAACAGGTATATGTGAACTTGAAAAAATTATCTTTCTTTTCAGTGAGCAGAATTTTTTCTGTTTCTTTTTCATTTGAAAAACTGGTGTCTAGCTAGCTGAGAGAGAGAGAACAATGGGGTATGCATCACCTCAGTATCATGTATTTTCGAAAAGAAATGATTCTTCCTTTGTTCTTTGTCTCTTCTGGGCTAATTGGGTATATGAGAAAAAACTTCTCTTGTATAACTCTACAGTCTTTAAAAATGTTCTCAAGTGTTATGTTAAAAACCTATTTCTTTGGGGGATCATACCTCATACTTATCACTGAATTCTTCCTGGAAACAATGGAAAGGAAGAGATTTATTCAAGGGAGGTCACAGTCTTAGAGTAAGGTTGTCCCATTTATAAATATATGGATTGTGCATTTCTATTCTTTCTGCTTTATCAATAAGAAATATTGTATATGTATTTGTAAAGGATAAATCAAAGCCATATTATACTGAAATTGGCAGATGGTGTCAAGATCAGCTGGACAAAATCTAAAATAACAGTAGTTATAACTTTTGTGGATTCTAATCCTAGAGCTGATCATTGGAAGAACATTAGTTATTTCTTGAGTATTGTTACTAGTATGTAGTCACAGGGTAGGGGGAAGTTTTTAATAATACGTGTGACAAACGGGCAAGGAGAGTCTGAGACCAGACCCTCAGTTGAAACACCAGCAAAGGTTCAAAGCTGAGCTTATCCATCTCAAACATTTTCATTATCACTTAGTTTACCTGTTTCTGAGAGTGTTTTTGTGGTAAATTCTGGGAGAGTAAGTTTTCCATTCTGACTCCTTTTTCTTCAGTGAGTCCCTGTTCTTTCAATCCGATAATACTTTTTATTGCTGAGCATTAGATGGGACTCTAATCATTTATTTGTTTGCTTTGTAGCTAGGTTTCTATTTTTCTTCCTTGGCAATGTAGCTATTTAAGATCCATGAATTTTCAAAAATGATATTTTAAAATAAGAACTTGTTATATGCAAAAGCCTTCCTAGTCAGCAAGTACAGCTGACTTTTCTGAAACATTCTTCAGCAAATCTTGATATTTGCATATTCGCTCTGTCTTATGGTGATTATATACAGCTGATTCTTCCTGAAGAATAATATCATTCTTGTTTGAGTCAAAAAGAACAAAAATAACAACAAACAAAACAGTTCTTACTCCTGATACACCAGTTCTTAAGTTTTTGAAAAGTTATTGCCTTTACCAACAGCTTCCCTTGGCTCAGAAGGATATAGGTGTGTGGAATCTGAGAGTCCATCATGCAATCAAAAGTTTTGTTTCCTCACCACTCATCCCATTAAATATATAATATACATACATACATATATACATACATATGTATGTACATGCATATAGATATAACTGCATGCATTCATAAACAAATATCATCACTGCTGACTGTGTCCATCTGACACTCTCCCACTTTCTCCGTATATTCTACCTTGCCAATTATTTAAACTTGGAGTCTCTCATCCCAAACACTTTTGCCTTAAACTAGGATATTTGTTTCCTAATTTTCTACTTTCATGACACTCTGTTGACATTCTTTGCATTAAATTTATTTTTTAACACACAGTATAATGTAAAAAGGAATTCCAAATTTTAAGACAATTTACAAGAATCTGGTGGCTGTTTAAATAGTAGCTGCATCTAATCAAATGAATCAACTTAGCTCTCCACAGATTTGCCAATAAAAGCCCATCATTCATGAATTTATAGCCATAAATGTGTTTGGAATGTTGATGTTGATGTCTTATTTCAAATAAGAAAGATTATAAAATCAGAAAGGAACACAATCACAACTCTATTAATCATGAGTCAGACATTTCCTGTGGCAATCATATTACTGTTAGTTCTCAAAGATGATGCAACTATGCACGTATGCATACCTATGGTGGAGATCAAGGCAAGGAACTCTTCATCTCTTTCTGCTTTACTTCCCACTAGAATAAGAGTTACTCATTCATCTATTCATTAATATTTTTGCTTCCTGCTATGTATGATCCACTGTGTTAGCCTTTAATAAAAATACCTGCAAACTAAGCTTGAAGAACTTTTAAATAAAATTTAAAAAATAAAAATTAAAAAATTAAAAAATTAAAAAACTGAACTCTTATGGATTAGATATACTCTTGAATTTGTTAATAACTTATTCAGCAAGTGTTTATTGAGCTCTTACTAAGTATGAGACACTATGATATACACTATGAAGAAGAGAAGGATAGGACCTCCCTTTAATTTTACATTTTACTGTGAACAAGTAGAAAACTATACTACTTTGTAATCTAATAAGAAATCCAGCAAATTTTTAAACAGAGAATAAAAGTAAGGGGTAATCTACTTCATCTGGAGTGATAAAAGGAAGCCTCTATGAAGAGGTGACTTAGAAGCTGAGAAGTGAAGAAAAGGGGAAAGCAAAGACCAAGAAAAGAGTAACTTAGGTGCCACATTAGTTATCCACTGCTGCATAATAAATTACTTCTAAAATTATTGGCTTAAAACAGTATACATGTATTACTCATGGTTTCTGCAGGTCGTTAATCTAGGCACAGCTTTGCTGGTACTTCTGATTCAATGTCTCTTCAGAGTTTGTGTTTATGTTGTTGGTCTGTGCTGTGGTTTCTGAAGGCTCTACTGGAGCAGGATTTGCTTGTAATCTCACTCACATGGATATAGTCAGAATTAGTTTGTCACCAGCTATTGGACTGAAGACTTCAGTTCTTTGGTGACTTTTGGTCAAAGACCTCCCTCAGGCCCTGCCACGTGGCCCTCTCTATAGGGCAGCTCACAACACTGCAGCTGGCTTCTCTTCCAGGAAGTAAGAAAGAGCATTCACTCTTTTATACCTAATCACTGAAGTAGCATCCCATTACTTTGCTGTGAAATAGCTTGGGATATTCTAGAAATTGTCAAGAGACCAGTGTATCTTTAAAGTGGAGGAGGGAGTCAAGAATGTATAATGAGATTGGGACAATTAATAAAAACCAGATAACTTAGGGCTGTGTGGGCCATAGTAGGAAGTTGTGAATGTAAAAGTGAGAATACCTTTCCAGAAAATCCTCCTTTTAATAAAATATATAGGATTAAAAAATGAGTAAAAGAATGTTGAATATATTCAAATTTATACTTTCAGTGAACTAGGGTAGCAGTGTAACCCTGAATCCTCACACGCATACATCCAGTGATGAGGGAAGTATGAATTATGCATGTAACATTTCTCAGCTTCTCACAGTTTTCACTGGAGCCTGCATTTCAACACTGATTGCAAACGGTCCATGAATCCACCCAAAGCTAGATATGCTGAACAAAAGCTGCTGTTGCCTGGGACAACCCTAGCCTTTAAGCATGTTAGGGCATAAATTGTGTTTCTAGGAATTTTACACAGGATTTTTTTTAAACCTGTCCTTGCAAACCAAACGCTTCACATAATTTGAAGTTTCTTGTGAATTTTTCCAAGAATGTTGTTTGTAACACCACTACAGAGATGAATTTTAATGTACAATTGGAGCACATATTCACTGAGATATTTGATTCTGTAATTTATGGTATTGTTCTTTGCATAGTTGACTTTTTCTGCCATGGACACAGCTTTTTTTGGAAATTTTTCTACTTCCATAAAGTGGGTAATGGAACCTAAGTACTTGCCATATATAATAGAGTCTAGAGATTTATTAGATATAACCTGGAGAGAAAAAAATGTCAAAAAATTAAAAGAATATTCATCTATAGGGAAATGAAATGGAAAAGAGCAATAACTCCCCATAATAAATATTTTAAAAGACATCCTACCTAAAATCATTCTATTGGAGAAGCCATTCTTTTTATCCTATCATCTAAGTTATAATAATATTTTATTAAGTAAATCAACTTATAAAATTTTTCTTAGCTCTCTGTCTATATATCCATGCATCCATCCATGAAGAAGATGGAGGTCATATTTTAACTTTATCATGTGCACAAATAAAATTATACCATATTTATAACTGGGAATATCATTTCATTCTAGGTCATAGATCTTTATTTTGTTCAACATTAGTGTTTCAGATATTAATTTTTTTAAGATTTTATTTATTTATTTGACAGAGAGAGAGACAGCTAGAGAGGGAATACAAGCAGGGAGGATGGGAGAGGGAGAAGCAGGCTTTCCGCCGAGCAGGGAGCCCAATGCGGGGCTCGATCCCAGGACCCTGGGATCATGACCCCAGCCAAAGGCAGACGCCCAACGACTGAGCCACCCAGGTGCCCCTCAGATATTAATTATTTTATGTGTCTTAGCAACCCATTAACAAAGAGCTAATTGAAAAACACAAAATAAGTATCAAGTTATTCCCCAAACCCCCTTTCTCAATAGTTGTATCTCCTTTTAAGAGAACATTATCTTTCTCAGAGATGATTGAAGTGATGTGTTGTGGGAAATTAAACACACCTGGCTTTTTTCCTGAATTTTCTACTTAGAAACTAAGCCCACTCACCCCAGAAGTATTATTTAACTCTTCCCCAGATACCTTCCTAATCAACAGCAGTAGGATTCACAATTGGAAAACCCTCTCTCTTTTTTTTTTTTTTTATGGTCCCCAAACACTGTTTTACTTGTTTAAGTATTTGTAACATTTTAGGATAGCAGGCCATAAAGAATATTTATTTTTAATCCAAAGGTAGGATTTAAAATAGACTCACTCATAACCATCTAAAAATTTAATACTGTTAAGAATGTGGAGAAATGTCTCTAGAGATATGAATTGATGTAACCTTTCAGGAGGACCATCTAGCAATAGCTCAACATTTTAAATGTGCAGACTTTTTAATCTATTAATTCAATTTCTGGAAATTAAACATAAAGAAGGGAAAAGAATATTTCTACACAACAATAAATATAAGAATATCTATTTTAGGTGTTGTTTATAGTGATGAGAAGTGAATCTGTATGTTCATGTGTAATTGATAAAATAATAATAATAATAAATAATAGTAGACCACCTTTACTGAGTTTTTACTATATGTCAGCAATATACTAAGCAATTTACATTTGTTACATCATTTAATTTTCTCTACATCCTAATAATAATGTAATTATCCCCATTTTTTTGGATGAAGAAGGTGAGCTGTAGAGATATTAAATACCAGCTCAAAGTTATACAACCAGTAAGTAGCAGATCTAAACATATTATAAATTCATATTATGAAATCATTAAGAAAAAGATAGGCTTGACATTTATGTACTTGCATGAAATGGTAATTAAGGATTAAAAGGCTATAGAATAATATGTTTAATATCACATTTATATAATAAATGTACTTGCATATGGGCTACAAATAAAAGGGCATCCATCAGTCTCCTATAAATTGTGGAGTATGTATCTCTTTGTTCACTCTAGTACATATCTCTAGTGTTGGCAACCAACCTACTCCCCAGCTGGCTCCCATATTTTGTAAAGATGAGACTGAATTTGACATCCAGAAAAAAGCAGGTGGACCCAGGGTGAGGGGGCAGAATAAGAGAAAACTAATGGCTCAGTCGTTAAGTGTCTGCCTTCGGCTCAGGTCATGATCTCAGGGTCCTGGGATCGAGCCCCACATCGAGCTCCCTGCTCGGTGGAGAGCCTGCTTCTCCCTCTCCCACTCCCCCTGCTTGTGTTCCCTCTCTCGCTGTGCCTCTCTCTGTCAAATAAATAAACAAAATCTTAAAAAAAAAAAAAAAGAATTAAGAGGCATTATTGGCAATACTGGATTTCTAGGGT
This sequence comes from Mirounga leonina, assembly GCF_011800145.1. NCBI lineage: Eukaryota > Metazoa > Chordata > Mammalia > Carnivora > Phocidae > Mirounga > Mirounga leonina. Next base: position 11,049,724 of record NW_023270231.1, read on the forward strand.
AGAGAGGAAAAATAATTTTTCCTCTACCCTTCTGGGTTCTTGGCTGAGAACGCCCCTTCTTCCCTCCCCCACTAATAAAAAGATTAACAGGAGAGGAACAAACAGAAGTTTAATAACATGTATACCTCCTGTATACATGGGAAACACCCAGGAAAATGAAGTAACTCTCCAGAATGGTCCAAGCCATCCTTAAATATCATCTCCAACTAAGGACAAAAGAAAAATATTGGGAGTTGGGGGGAAGGTCAGTAATGGGAGGTTACCAGAAAAGCAGAGTAAACAAGGGTATGCAAACTTAAGTCTGCATTCTTCATTAATAAGAGTTTCTAGAGATGCCATCACTCTCCTTTTCTGGTACAGAGAAGGATGCTCCCTTACAAGAGAGTCCCCTTGTAAATGTAAATGTCTCTCTCTCTCTTTTTTTTTTTAACCCCCAAGAGAATTTCTTTTTTACTTTTTTATTGTTATGTTAATCACCATACATTACATCATTAGTTTTTCATGTAGTGTTCCATGATTCATTGTGCATAACACCCAGTGCCCCATGCAGAACGTGCCCTCTTTAATACCCATCACCAGGCTAACCCATCCTCCCACGCCCCTCCCCTCTAGAACCCTCAGTTTGTTTTTCAGAGTCCATAGTCTCTCATGGTTCGTCTCATCCTCCGATTTCCTCCCCCTTCATTCTTCCCCTCCTACTCTCTTCTTTTTTTTTTTTTCTTAACATATATTGCATTATTTGTTTCAGAGGTACAGATCTGTGATTCAACACTCTTGCACAATTCACAGCGCTCACCATAGCACATACCCTCCCCAATGTCTATCACCCAGCCACCCCATCCCTCCCACCCCACCCCCCACTCCAGCAACCCTCAGTTTGTTTCCTACAATTAAGAATTCCTCATAACAGTGAGGTCATATGTTACATGTCTTTCTCTGATTGACTTATTTCACTCAGCATAACACCCTCCAGTTCCATCCATGTTGTTGCAAATGGCAAGATCTCATTCCTTTTGATGGCTGCAAAATATTCCATTGTGTATATATACCACATCTTCTTTATCCATTCATCTGTTGATGGACATCTTGACACTTTCCATAGTTTTTCTATTGTGGACATTGCTGCTATAAACATCGGGGTGCACGTACACCTTCGAATCACTACATTTGCATCTTTGGGGTAAATACTCAGTAGTGCAATTGCTGGATCATAGGGTAGCTCTATTTTCAACTTTTTGAGGAACCTCAATATTGTTTTCCAGAGTGGTTGCACCAGCTTGCATTCCCACCAACAGTGTAGGAGGGTTCCCCATTCTGAGCATCCCCGTCAACATCTATCATTTCCTGACTTGTTAATTTTAGCCATTCTGACTGGTGTGAGGTGGTATCTCATTGAGGTTTTGATTTGGATTTCCCTGATGCCGAGTGATATTGAGCACTTTTTCATGTGTCTGTTGGCCATTTGGATGTCTTCTTTGGAAAAATGTCTGTTCATGTCTTCTGCCCATTTCTTGATTGGATTATTAGTTCTTTGGGTGTTGAGTTTGATAAGTTCTTTATAGATTTTGGATACTAGCCCTTTATCTGATATGTCATTTGCAAATATCTTCTCCCATTCTGTCAGTTGCCTTTTGGCTTTGTTGACTGTTTCTTTTGCTGTGCAAAAGCTTTTTATCTTGATAAAGTCCCAATAGTTCATTTTTGCCCTTGCTTCCCTTGCCTTTCATGATGTTTCTAGGAAGAACTTGCTGTGGCCGAGGTCGAAGAGGTTGCTGCCTGTGTTCTCCTTTAGGATTTTGATGGACTCCTGTCTCACATTGAGGTTTTTCAACCATTTGGAGTCTATTTTTGTGTGTGGTGTAAGGAAATGGTCCAGTTTCATTCTTCTGCATGTGGCTGCCCAATTTTCCCAACACCATTTGTTGAAGAGACTTTTTTCCATTGGACATTCTTTCCTGCTTTGTCAAAGATTAGTTGACCATAGAGTTGAGGGTCCATTTCTGGGCTCTCTATTCTGTTCCATTGATCTATGTGTTTGTTTTTGTGCCAGTACCATACTGTCTTGATGATGACAGCTTTGTAATAGAGCTGGAATTCCGGAATTGTGATGCCACCAGCTTTGCTTTTCTTTTTCAACATTCCTCTGGCTATTTGGGGTCTTTTCTGGTTCCATACAAATTTTAGGATTATTTGTTCCATTTCTTTGAAAAAAAAGTTGATGATATTTTGATGGGGATTGCATTGAATGTGTAGATTGCTCTAGGTAGCATTGACATCTTCACAATATTTGTTCTTCCAATCCATAAGCATGGAACATTTTTCCATTTCTTTGTGTCTTCCTCAATTTCTTTCATGAGTATTTTATAGTTTTCTGAGTACAGATCCTTTGTCTCTTTGGTTAGATTTATTCCTAGGTAGCTTATGGTTTTGGGTGCAGTTGTAAATGGGATCAATTCCTTAATTTCTCTTTCTTCTGTCTTGTTGTTGACGTATAGGAATGCCACTGATTTCTGTGCATTGATTTTATATCCTGCCACTTTACTGAATTCCTGTATGAGTTCTAGCAGTTTTGGGGTGGAGTCTTTTGGGTTTTCACATAAAGTATCATATCATCTGCAAAGAGTGAGAGTTTGACTTCTTTTTTGCTGATTTGGATGCCTTTTATTTCTTTTTGTTGTCTGATTGCTGTGGCTAGGACTTCTAATACTATGTTGAATAGCAGTGGTGATAGTGGACATTCCTGCCACGTTCCTGACCTTAGGGGGAAAGCTCTCAGTTTTTCCCCATTGAGGATGATATTCGCTGTGGGTTTTTCAAAGATGGCTTTTATGATATTGAGTTATGTACCTTCTATCCCTATACTCTGAAGAGTTTTGATCAAGAAAGGACACTCTACTTTGTCAAAAGCTTTTTCTGCATCTATTGAGAGGATCATATGGTTCTTGTTCTTTCTTTTATTAATGTGTTGTATCACATTGATTGATTTGCAGATGTTGAACCAACCTTGCAGCCCAGGGATAAATCCCACTTGGTGGTGGTGAATAATCCTTTTAATGTACTGTTGGGTCCTACTGGCTAATATTTTGGTGAGAATTTTTGCATCCATGTTCATCAAGGATATTGGTCTGTAATTCTCCTTTTTGATGGGGTCTTTGTCTGGTTTTGGGATCAAGGTAATGGTGGCCTCAAAAAGGAGTTTGGAAGTTTTCCTTCCATTTCTATTTTTTGGAACAATTTCAGAAGAATAGGTATTAATTCTTCTTGAAATGTTTGATAGAATTCCCCTGGGAAGCCACCTGGCCCTGGGCTTTTGTTTTTTGGGAGCTTTTTGATGACTGCTTCAATTCCTTAGTAGCTATAGGTCTGTGCAGGTTTTCTATTTCTTCCTGCTTCAGTTTTGGTAGTTGATACATCTCTAGGAATGCATCCATTTCTTCCAGGTTATCTAATTTGCTGGCATAGAATTGCTCATAATATGTTCTTATAATTGTTTGTATTTCTTTGGTGTTGGTTGTGATCTCTCCTCTTTCATTCATGATTTTGTTGATTTGGGTCATTTCTCTTTTCTTTTTGATAAGTCTGGCCAGGGGTTTATCAATCTTGTTAATTCTTTCAAAGAACCAGCTCCTAGTTTCGTTGATCTGTTCTACTGTTCTTTGGTTTCTATTTCATTGATTTCTGCTCTGCTCTTTATTATTTCTCTTCTCCTGCTGGGTTTAGGCTTTATTTGCTGTTCTTTCTCCAGCTCCTTTAGGTGTAGGTTTAGGCTGTGTACTTGAGACCTTTCTTGTTTCTTGAGAAAGGCTTGTATTGCTATATACTTTCCTCTTAGGACTGCCTTTGCTGCATCCCAAAGATTTTGAACAGTTGTGTATTCATTTTCATTGGTTTCCATGAATTTTTTTAACTCTTCTTTAATTTCCTGGTTGACCCATTCATTCTTTAGTAGGATGCTCTTTAGCCTCCATGTATTTGAGTTCTTACTGACTTTCCTCTTGTAATTGATTTCTAGTTCCAAAGCACTGTGGTCTGAAAATAGGCAGGGAATGATCCCAATCTTTTGGTAGTGGTTGAGACGTGATTTGTGACCTAGGATGTGATCTATTCTGGAGAATGTTCCATGGGCACTAGAGAAGAATGTGTATTCCGTTGCTTTGGGATGGAATGTGCTGAATATGTCTGTGAAGTCCATTTGGTCCAGTGTGTCATTTAAAGTCTTTATTTCCTTGTTGATCTTTTGCTTATGATCTGTCCATTTCAGTGAGGGGGGTGTTAAAGTCCCCCACTATTATTGTATTGTTGCCAATGTGTTTGCTTTTGTTATTAATTGCCTTATATAATTAGCTGCTCTCATGTTAGGGGCATAGATATTTACAATTGTTAGATCTTTCTTGTTGGATAGACCCTTTAAGTAGGATATAGTGTCCTTCCTCATCTCTTATTACAGTCTTTGGTTTAAAATCTAATTTGTCTGATATAAGGATTGCCACCCCAGCTTTCTTTTGGTGTCCATTAGCATGGTAAATGGTTTTCTACCCCCTCACTTTCAATCTGGGGGTGGCTTGGGGTCTAAAATGAGTCTCTTGCAGACAGCATATCGATGAGTCTTGTTTTTTAATCCAATCTGATAGCCTGTGTCTTTTGATTGGGGCATTTAGCCCATTTACATTCAGGGTAACTATTGAAAGATATGAATTTAGTGCCATTGTATTGCCTGTAAGGTGACTGTTACATTGTTATATTATCTGTGTTCCTTTCTGGTCTATGTTGCTTTTAGGCTCTCTCTTTGCTTAGGGGACCCCCCTCAATATTTCTTGTAGGGCTGGTTTAGTGTTTGCAAATTCCTTTAGTTTTTGTTTGTCCTGGAAGCTTTTTATCTCTCCTTCTATTTTCAATGACAGCCTAGCTGGTTATAGTATTCTTGGCTGCATATTTTTCTCTTTTAGTGCTCTGAATATATCATGCCAGTCCTTTCTGGCCTGCCAAGTCTCTGTGGATAGGTCTGTTGCCAATCTAATGTTTCTGCCATTGTAGGTTGCAGATCTCTTCTCCTGATCTGCTTTCAGGATTTTCTCTTTGTCTCTGAGACTCGTAAGTTTTACTATTAGATGTCAGGGTGTTGACCTATTTTTATTGATTTTGAGAGGGGTTCTCTGTGCCTCCTGGATTTTGATGCCTGTTTCCTTCCCCAAATTAGGGAATTTCTCTGCTATAATTTGCTCCAATATACCTTCTGCCCCTCTCTCTCTTTCTTCTTCTTTTGGGATCCCAATTATTCTAATGTTGTTTTGTCTTATGGTATTGCTTATCTCTCGAATTCTGTCCTCGTGATCCAGTAGTTGTTTATGTCTCTTTTTCTCAGCTTCTTTATTTTCCATCATTTGGTCTTCTATATCACTGATTCTCTCTTCTGCCTCATTTATCCTAGCAGTTAGCGCCCCCAGTTTTTATTGCACCTCATTAGTAGCCTTTTTTACTTTGACTTGGTTAGATTTTTGTTCTTTTATTTCTCCAGAAGGGGTTTCTCTAATAACTTCCATGCTTTTTTCAAGCCCAGCTAGTATCTTTAAAGTCATGATTCTGAACTCTAGATCCGACATCGTACTAATGTCCATATTGAGTAGGTCCCTGGCAGTCGATACCACCTCTTGTTCTTTTTATTGAGGTGATTTTTTCCATCTTGTCATTTTGTCCAGAGGAGAATAGATAAATGAGAGAACAAAATGCTAACAGGGTAACAACGTCCCCAGAAAATATACTCTAAACAAATCAGAAAAGATCTGAAGCCAGGGGAAAAGAAAGGGAAAGAAAGAAAAAAGAAAAAGATAAAGATAAAAACAAACAAAAACAGAACAAAACAAAAAAAAAACAGAATATGATCAAATATGATCAGGCTGGTGCATAGATCAGTGCCACACACTACATTTGGGGTGAATTTTGGTCTGTTACAAAAAGTGCCTCCCAAAATTTTAAAGAAAGAAAAATTTATATATGTACAAAAATAAGGGTTGATATGATGAAGGGATGGAATATGACTGTAAAGATGAAAATTATAAAAAATTTTATAAAAGGCAATTGCTAAGAAGTTGTTTGAAAAAAGAAAGAAGAGGACTTAAAAAAAAAAGGGGGAGAGAATGTGATCAGGCTGGAGAGTAGAACAAAGCCATACACTAGAGATTTAGGGTATATTTTGATCTGTTAGAAGAAACTGTATCTCAAAATTTTAAAGAGAGAACAACTTATATATATATGCCAAAAATAAGGGTAACTAATATGAAGGGATAGAATATGACTCTAAAAATGAAAAATAAAAATGTTTTTTAAAAAAGGGATTGATAAGATGTTGGATGAAAAAGGGAAAAAGAAAAATCAAAAAAAAAAAAAGAAAAAGAAAAAGAAAAGACAGTTAAAAAAAAATTAACTTTGAAAGACTAAAGAATCATGGTAAAAAAAGCCATGGATTCTATGTGCATTATTCCCCTAGCGTTGAAGTTCTGCCATTCTCATTGATTGGTAAACTTGATCTTGGCTAGCTATTCTTGCTGATCTCTGGGGGAGGGGCCTGTTGCCATGGTTCCCAAATGTCTTTGCCGGAGGCAGAATTGCCCCGCCCTTGCCCGGTGGGGGCTAAGTAACCTGCATGGGTTTGCTCTTGGGAGCTTTTGTTCCCTGCAAGCTTTCCATACAGCTTTGGAGGACGAGAGTGAAATGGCAGCCTCCCAATCTCCACCTGGAGGAGCTGAGAACTGGGGGACCCACTCTTCAGTGCGCCCCCAGAGAAAAGCAGTCAATCACTCCCATCTCCCCGGTCTCCGGCCGCACTCCGCACTCACCCGGCCAATGATGGAGCATTTCTATCTCTGGCACACGACCCCGTGTGGAGTCTCCAAACCCAGCAGATCCCTGCGGTTTGTTCCCGCACCACTCTTCCCAGGGAAGGAAAGGGAGTCTCCCCGGATCTGCCACTTGTTGGGTCCCTGCTGGAGGAGCAGTGGCCCGACTGTGCACGTATCACAGTTTATGGCAACCCCAAGCTGAGAGCCCGCGCCTCAGCTCCATCTCTGCGGCCGGGTTCCCCGCTCCGATACCTGGGAGCTCTGCCGCACTCAGGCACCCCTGGTCTTCCTGTGACCCTGAGGGTCCTGAGACCACACTCTCCCAGCGAGGATTCCAGCCCTCACTTAGCCACCGGAGTGATGTCCCTCAGTGGAGCTGACTTCTAAAGTTTCCGATTTTGTGCTCCGCGGCTCTATCACTTGCCAGAAGCGGCTGACGGAGGCCCCCTCCCCCGCTGTCTATCCTCCCGAATATTGCCTCGGATTCATTTCTCTGCACGTCCTCTCTTCCAGAAAGTGGTCGCTTTTCTGTTCAGAGAGTTGTTGCTATTCTTTTTGTCGATCTCCTGTTGAGTTTGTAGGTGTTCAGAATGGTTTGATCCCTATCCAGCTGAATTCCTGAGAGGAGACAAAATCCAGGTCTGCTACTCTTCTGCCATCTTGCTCTGCCCATCCTCTGTATTTGTTTTTATTGTTTGTGAGCATGTATTTGTTTTCAGCTGTTTGCTTTTTTTTTATTCTGTGCTATCATTTCATATACAGGTTTCCCCCATTACCTCAAAATAGAGGGTTCTTATGAAAACTTTTTTTTTTAAGTTGAAATGGTATGAAGTAAAGAAGCAATTACCATTAATTTATATGGAAACATTTTTGAGAGTTCCTAAACCCCCAAACTAACCTCTCTTAGGCTTTTTGGTATATTAAGACACATCTTGCAAATGGATTCACAAAATAACCAAGATAAAGCACAAATGCTCACAGACTCAGTTCAAAGCTATGGCAGCTTGATGCTGAGATGCTGAGCACAGTTCCTGTGGAAGGAGCCTGGCGGGGCCCCTCTTGCTGCTCAGGGTGCTGCTGCCTCTATAATGGCTCATCGCAAAACAAATGCTGAACACTGTATTTGCTTTTTATTATTATTTTTTTTTGTAAAAGTAAAAATCCCTCTTTGGATTTATTTCAGTTGGGAAACACAGGTACTGATGTAGGTCTTTCATAAAAGCTAAGTGGCATAACATGAACTTTAGAAAAGCAGGGGATACCTTTATGTGAATTTGAAACATTTTTATTGCAAATGTACTAACAAAGCCACTCAAAATATAATTCTTGTCTAACTTTCATTTTCACTTTACTTATTACAATTAGTTGACCAAAAAAAGGAAAAATGGGCCTAGAAAGGAACAAAGTGATGCTTATGCATGGTTTATGATGTTTATTTCTTGCATTATTAATTTCTTGATTAGTGATGGCAAATCATAGGTAAGACCAGTGGTTTCAACATTATTTCAATCATGATCCCTACTGGCCAAGAATATTTTTTTTAGATTTTATTTATTAGTGATTTGTAATGAGAAAATAAGAGATGTTCAAAAATGTTATAAAATTTCTCATAATATTGAATATACTTTCTCAGAGTACATATACATATACACAGACATATATACATGTACAGTACACATGAATATGTACCCGTGCATACACACATCCTTTTGCCTCCCATATCACAAGTCATTTTCCTCCTGGGGCAAACATTGATTGGAAGTTATACCAGATAGGTTATGGGTTTACCAGCACTACCTGGAGACCATTAGATCTTATTTAAATGCATCAGAACTTCAAATCCTAGTAAGTAACTCAAGTAGTCCTTATTAATCAGATTCCCAGAATACTTTTGGGAACTTGGAACTCCATTATTTCTACTTCATAAGATAAGTATTTTGGAGGAAATATCTAAATTGTGAAATATTGACTTGTTTATTAAAACAAAATGAAAGAAGCAGCAGTAGTTAGAAAAAGAATATTGCTCCAAACATTCTAAAATCAATATGCAACACAGCCTCAGTGGACAAACAGAAAATAGCTGTGTTCCAGTATTCTGGGGCATTTTTCTCCACCACTTTGCGTATAAATTGCCCTGTTATCATGAAAAAGAAAACCAAAACAGCAATGTCTAGAAGAGAAAGAAAGACACATCATACTGCCCAGTGAATTATTAACAAAGAAGATAAATCAAAATGTTTTGTAGGCCCTATTACAACATTTATGAATTGCTCTCAGTCCTGAAGAGGAATAATAACCCAGTTCTTGGATTTTGAAAGTTATATTTAAGTATATTTCTCAAGATTTCCAGACATTTGGTTTTGCCTTTCAGGTGGTACATAACAATCATTGCCAAAATTCCACTTGCTTTGGTTATTTCCTTTGAACAATTTACCATATTATGTACTTATGCTCTAAACACCTGTGTTTTTAATTTGCTTAAAAACATTTCTATTAAATGTTCTTTCCTAAAATTTTGTTAGAAAAAAGTACCTTTTGATATTTACTAATTTTGTATTTTAAGTGAAGGTGGCCTCTCATATGGCTCCCAGATTCTTTTATATATTAACTGATATTTCTAAGTATTTATTCAGTTTCCAATCTTTGCTACAAGTTATGTTATGCACTGCCAAGATGAACAAAGAGAAGTAAAGCTGGGAGGAAGCTTTTCATATCAGATTGAATTTATGATTTGTTGGAGAAAATTAATATGTAAAACAATAATTTTACAATAGTCAATAAGGGCTATAATACTGTGACCATATGATTTGAGAGAACACATAGGAAATCATATATGTTTGCCTGCACAACTTGGGGAAACCGATGAAAGCACTTGGTATATGAGCAGAAGCTTTCTTTCTTTTTTTTTTTTTTAAGATTTGTTTGTTTATTTGAGAAAGAATGAGGGAGGGAGAGAGAGAGCAGGGGAAGTTCAGAGGGAGAGGGAGAGAATGCCAAGCAGTCTCCCCACTGAGTGTGAAGCCCTATGCAGGGCTCCATCCCACAACCCCGAGATCATGACCTGAGCAAAAACCAAGAGTCAGATGCCTAATTGACTGAGCCACCCAGGAGCCCCATGAGCAGGAGTTTTCTAAGAGCCATTATGCCACTGTAACTCCCACCACAGGGACTATGCTCTTGCTTTTTCATCTGCCTGGAAAAATATTCCCTTCTATTCTACCTGCATCCTTCCTTTATCTATAAGGTACTCCTCATCCTTTATACACTAGCAGGCACTACCTTTACCCTCTCAGAGAGACCTCTATAGCCCTGCAATTTGAATTAGTTTTCTATTCAAAGAAAATTTTTCTTAGCAATACTTTTCTTTATCTGCTCTTCTAAGTTTGAAATTATATAGACCTTTGTGTGATTATTTCATTACTGTCTGCTTCATCTGCACTGTAAGCTCTGTGAGAGCTGAGGCTCACTTTAATAGTTCTAGCATCTGGCAAAAACCTGGCATATAGTAAGTGTTCAATAAACATTAGTCAGATGACTGACTGAATGCAGTTTGCTAAGGTTCCCTCCTCATTCATCAAATGGATTACTACTTACCCTATCTTTGATAAATTATGAAATGGCAGATGTTTAAAACTATGACATGCTTATCAACATGTACACTGTTATAGTTACTATCTCATGTTAACTCAATATTCAGTACAATTTTGCACATCTTTTAAAATTCAGAACCTATGTATTTGATGTTCATGTCTCTTAGTATTGGTAAATTAAGATCACTTGCCCTCTCACTTGTGGTTTATATTCTTAGGATTTCTTTATAATATTTTTTTTATTTAAAGATTTTATTTATTTATTTGACAGAGAGAGACACAGCCAGAGAGGGAACACAAGCTGGAGGAGTGGGAGAGGGAGAAGCAGGCTTCCTGCGGAGCAGGGAGCCCGATGTGGGGCTGGATCCCAGGACCCTGGGACCATGACCTGAGCCGAAGGCAGACGCTTAATGACTGAGCCACCCAGGTGTCCCTCTTTATAATATTTTTAATAATCCTCCTTCTTTATTATCATCAGAGTGAACAGAGGCACATTACAGCTCAGGATTTCCTATAAGTATAAAAATCCACAGTACAATCAGTACTATTTTTCTATTTTTCTCCCAAATATCAAAAAATATCATCTAACTTGTTCTCACACAGTTATTGGAAATAAGTTATTACTATCTTTTATCATTCTCGGTCATTTTTCAAATTTGTTTTAATATCCCTACATTTCTTCTATAAATTATGATTGAGTGTTTAGCACATGCAAAACAATGTTCAATGCATTTGTAGGTTATATTGTACTTTGTATCATCACAGGTTAAAACATCTTAAAACTCCTTAGGTAGGGATTTCTATCCTTTTTACATAACACAGATAGAGAATCCTTTTCCCTGTGAACATACAATTAACCTAGTTTATGCCATTGCTAACACTTTATCTCTGTTCCAATATTACCACCAATTCAGAACCCAGATGTATTTACCTACCTTTTCTCTCCCTTAAATTTTTTTTCCTTCTTTCTCACAATAAGAAAACCAGCTCTCGGTTCACATTTCTAACTATCCTCATTTACATTTCAGAACTAGAATGTTCTGCCTTCGCACATTTAGGGATTTTTCAGCAGTCTGACAGTTTTTAATTTGATCTTGTTTTGCAGGTCATGAATTCAATTTCTAAATGCTTTACCACTTTTCATTTTCTCAAATAGAATAATGTTCCATCCATCAATTGTTATCTCCTTATCTTCAGGTTTTTTTTTTTTCATTTCCCCTAAACCAAGGTCAATGTTTGTAAAATCTGCTTTTTACTAATTAAATCTGACATCATTTGATAATATCAATGGTACTTAAATAGCATATAAATTCATCTTCATGTGAATCCACCCTGGTGAATAGGAAGGTATTAGAGATTACATTTACAATAATAAACAAGTCATGTACATTATTTTCAAAATTTAAAAAAAAAATAAACTCTATAACTGGTCTGTGAACTGGTCAAATATGTTCTCCCTGGCACTCACCAGAGAGAAAAGGTCTGATCACCTTTTAAAATGGTGTGTGCAAATTTTATTAATTATGTGTCTCCTTAGACTAAAATGTGCTGAATACTGCTTCTCTGAAACAATTTCTGCTTTGTTACTCAGAAACCTGAATTTTAAACGGGAATAAAAAAGTAGCTTAAAAGCATGTCGATTACACTAGCATAAGTTTTATTGGAGGACTTCACCTCACTTTATAGAAAATAATCAATGATGAAAATAAGTATAATGAGTAAACATTATCATATAGTAAGAGAAACCTAGATGTCCTCCCCAAGGCATCCAGGGAGGCTCATCAGGGATTAAGGCCCATTTTCTGCTGGGCTTTTATGTGCTGAGAAAACAAAAATGCAGACCACAAAGAGATGTCCTTGACTGCATAAAAGTTCCATCAAACATGAATTTGAAGATACCAAAGAACAATTATGATATTAATAATAAAGGAACATGTCTCTGTGTTTTTTATTTATGTGGGAGAATCTGGTACTAGTTAGCAGAACTGATAACCAAAACTAGTAGGTATTAAATAGTGCATAATATGCATTGCCTTGTGCCTTCTCCTTTCTTTCAGACAAATCCCAGTTTTACATTCAAAGAGCCATGTAATCAGACTACAGTAGTATTGCTCTTTGAAAGCTCATAATTTACTTAGAATTCAAGCCACAATCATGCTCTATGCCTCAGTATATTCAGTGATGAGCCCAATAGCTTCCCATTCTCAGAAGCAAAGCTTAGATGGAGGGCTGGTCGTTTGGCTTCAAAACAGAATTGTGGCTGTGACTCAAGACCCACTCTCCTTGGTTGTGGAGCTCATAGATTTTTTTGCCTGTATAAAACTCAGGAGCTATCTTGTAGTCTCTGTATGTAGATATAGATGAGAATGCCTAGCCAGATTGAATGCAAGGGAGCAAGAATTCAATAATACCTCTTCTCCTTAGCATGATGCTCTTCTTTCCAATGCCTAGGTGTGACAGCAAAGAAAGGGAGATTTAAACTTAAGTTGAGAACAAAAGTTAGAGTTTGGTGACCATCCAGTAGGGTATGGTTGAGAAAAGCATTGATTTAAAAGTCAAAAGACCTAGTTTTCTCCTCTGGCTCTGATACTTACTGGCTTTTAGGCCTTAAACAAGATACTAAACATTTCAAAATTCTCGTTCGTCATCTCAAGTGAAAGGTCATGAATTTTCTCCTGTTGTTCACATGGAGATTTCTCTTTTTTTAAAAAAGATTTATTTATTTATTTTAGAGAGAGCGAGAGTTCAGCAGGGAGGGACAGAGGGAAAGGGAGAGAGAAAGTCCAAGTGGGCTTCCCGCTCAGCACAGAGTCCAACACTGGGCTCCATCTCAGGACTCTGAGATCACGACCTGAGCCAAAACCAAGAGTCCATTGCCCAACTGACTGTGCCAGCCAGGTCCCTCCACATATGGATTTCTATAAGAATCAAATGAAAACCCACATCTGAAGCATCTTCTTCTTTAGAATTGTGAGTGTTAATTGAAATGGAACCATTGTGGCAAAACATTATGAAGAGGGGCCGGGAAAAACTGGATTGCAGTCTGGCTGGGGTCCCTGAGGCATGGAATCTATTCCCACCTCTGACTACTTTTCTAACTGTAATTTTTAGAAAGCCTCAGATGCCTCGTGTATAAAGTGAAGCTTTAATAATATCTATTTCTGAAGAATGTTGGGCAGGTTAAATGAAAGAATTGATGGAAGCCATTTAGCAAATGGTGGGGTCCATAGGGCACAAGAAACACTTGATGCCGCCATCGTTACTGTTGTCGTTACACTTATTAAAGGGCTTTACCTTGCTCACTCCCAGGCACATTTCTCGCATTTGTTGTATCCCTAGCACCGACCATTGCAATTTTATGATCAGCAGAAGCAAGCATAAGAGGCTGGGACATCTAGTGCTCAGGAGATGCTAGGCTTTGACAGAATGTGTCTCTCAAACCTTTCAAAGGAGAAGAGAGTAAAAGTTAAAAAGCATTACTATTAATGGGGTTCTGCAAACTACAGCCTATGGGCCAAATCCTACCCACCACTGGCCACCTGTTCTGTAAATACATTTTTTTATTGGAGGACAGCACATCTATTCACTTCCATCCTGTCTCTGGCTACCTTTATGCTACAATTAGAGAGTTGAGTTGTGTGGTTGCAGTAGAGACCCTGTGGCCCATAAAAATGAAAGTATTTGCAACCTGAACTGTCACAGAAAAAGTTTGCTGACCCCAGTATAGTTCAGAGGGCTATCAGAGGGAACACAGCACAAGAAGTCAGGGAACCACTATTAACTACAATACCAAACACTGAAGTAATTCATCAGAAAACCAAAATTCATACAAGCAACATTAAGATTCTGAAATTGATTTTTAAGTAAAAAGTCTCACAAAATCCTGCTATGAGAAGACTGACCCCAATGCAAGCCTGGCTTAGGATATACAGCTGGACAAAGGGGCCTTAGACAGCTGAAGGGAAGTGAGGCATAAACATAAGGAAGAACACTGTGGGCTAGTGGTTATATACCAGCCATAAACATCCATGATGCCTCTATGAAAAAAAAAATGAGTCCAAAACTCAATGTGTAAATGTCTAACAATGGGTTCATAAAATATAAAGGAGAATTCTATAGCCTGAGAGCTAAAGGCAGTTTTATAATGCTTAATTGCACCTTACCCTTTAGAGAGAGTCTGTGGTGATACATATTCAATGTTTCATAAGTGAGCTTTTATTTTTATTTTGTTCTTTCCTGTCACAAATGTGCATAGTTGACCACCTAACTATACCCTTAGCATAAACTAATGATTGCTATGTTTCTCTTAATTGTACCAGATTTATGAGGCCTATCATGTTATCACTTTTAGGGACCAAATAGAATAAAGTATTCAAATGATTACATGGATATTTTTTGCACAAACACAAATGGTGATAATGTGGAAAGTGAACCAATGGTTTGTATATGGGAGCCTCTGTGAGATTGCTTACAATGTTAATTGTCGATTGATATGTAAAGAACAAATCCACTGACCATAAGTATCAAGGATTGTTAATGTGTCCTAAATGAAAGAAAGGGATTATTTTTAAGAGTCGAAATAGGTTTTTAAAGTTGGGGGGCATCTGTGAAATAATTCCATTTGCCTGTTTTGGGGTATTTAAAAGAATCTCAAATGCAAATTAGTAAGATATAATGGACAATCACTCTTAAAAATATAATTGTTATACTCAAGTATATGCCAAGAAAGGTCTTACTAGTTGTGATCACAGAGACATGACTAGATATTGGGGGAAGGAGTCTTGGAAATCATCTGACCTAATTTCCATGGTCCTTTAGAAACTTTCCAACTTGAGACTTTTTTTCCTTCTAGAAGAGTTAGCCTCTAAAAACATTAAGCTTAAATTTCTGTCTTTGCCTTTCTGAAGATGATTTATTTAACTATCTATTTCAATTATCACATTTGTGTTCTTAGAGCCACATTTAATTGTTCCCATCTCCAATAACATATTTTAGAAATATGTTATTTGTGAAGCTTTCTATTACTGTGACATTGGTCAGGATTGGAGGGACACCCATATCTCCCTTTAAATCTATTTTACTTAAATTCATCAGCAAAACCCCATTTATGACATTTTTATCAAGCATTGTCAGAATATATGGACTGAATTTTACAATCTACTTACTAGATTGATGGTTTATGTTAGTAATTGACAGAAATGCTGGTTTCTAGATTCCCCTGTAAGCTTTGCAGATCAGAAACGGTAAAATCATTTTATAAAAGCCTTATCCATCCATTATCACTAGACAATATGCAAAGGGAAGACGGAAGAGGAATGCCAAGAATCAGACCTGCAGGAACAATTGTGGGATGACTCGCTTCCCACCTCCAGAATCAAAGGGCACCTTGGGATCATCTCTGAACAGCAGTCTGGGCTGGTATCCAATACTGTCAATTCCCGGTTAGATACAGCTGCAGAATCTCCTAAAAACTCTGATGCCAATATATAGTTTTAAGAAAACAAAACAAATACAATTATATCCATTAAAGGCCATGCTTATTTTCTGAACCAATTCCATGAGAAATTCTAGCTGTGAAGGCCTCAGGCAGGTTCACTGTAATAAGACACATGAGTGGACTGGGCCCCACGTGATATGCAGAAACAAGTCTGACTGTTAAAATGTTCATTACACCCACGGTCACTATGAGTCATCATCTAGCCTGAGACTGCACAGAGGAGGAAGAGAGAGGGCTAATTATAAATGGAGTTTAATTAAATCTCTAGAGCCAAACTGAGTAAGAAATGGAAAAAAGATTCTTTCACAGAGGTTAACTTAAATTTGACCTCCATCCTAGACCCATAGTTGCAGGCATGATTGCCCCATTTTATCAGATAGAAAAAAACCTCAAAGCAGAGAGGCCAAGGGGTTGGTCCCACATTAAACAGCCAGAAAGAGGCAATGTTAGAAACTGAGCCCTGATTTGTCTGTCTCTACCAACAACCTCTCTATTAGACCATCCCTGTGCTGTGAAGGAGGATGACGTAGGAAAGCAAAATGAGGAGCCCCGCTACCTGGGTTTGAATCCCACATTTTCCCATGTATGTTAGTGACTCTAAGCAAGTTACTTAGCCTCTCTGTGCTGCAACTTCCTTATCTGTACAATGGGGAAAATAATAAGTAATAGTGTTAGAATTAAATTAGTGTGTATAAATAACCTGGTACAAACTACTCAAGTGTGTACTGTTATCATATACCTTATTTACTCCCCAATTCTATCCCTTTTTCTCAGAAAGAAAAATATTTAAAAGGAAAATTGTTTGCATAAATTTCCTGAATAATCAAAATGTTCAGACTTTACTTGGTTTGTGGAGATAGAAATACACACACACGTACGCATTTATACATACATGTGTGTTTATATCAATTTATAAAGTCAAGAATTAATTTTAGAAATAGTAACTCCACTTAGACTATGCTGCATTTTCTTTCCCCAAATTAATGCAAAATCTACATTAGAATGGCTTTCAATGTTTGAAGAAATGAAACTATTCAGGAGTTTACATAGGGAAGCAATTTGCTTGGATTGAATAAGGTAATACATAAGTACGTAAAACCCTTTCTCTGTAAATGCTGTTTTTAATTAGGAATGGAGCTCTGAAAGAAATCCTAGTTATTATACCCACGAATTGAACTCAGGCAACTATTTTAATTGGAACAGAAAGAACCAAAATGCAGAAGATTTATCAAGGAGGTTTAAAAAAAAAAACAAAAAAACTAGTTCATAGAAAACAACATTTTGTGGGTTTTTTCTTCACTCCAGCACAGAGATTGGAATAATCCCCTTGTCAGAGGAGATGGATGGCGTACATTCGGGATTCTGCAGGGCATTAAGTAGTTGTTGCCATGTCAAACAACTCTCTCCCGTTATTAATACTGAATAAAATCAACGTTCTTCTCCTCATTTCCTTGGCTGGAGTGTATATACATATACATGCTCATGTATTCTCCTCCATTCTCAATCCTCCTCCTGTCTTTTCATTCTTAGCATTTGTTGTAGTACTTGCTCTATCGGGGTTTTCTCCTCAGCAACTTCTCTCGCTTTTTAGATGTTAGCTGAAGAAAACTTGACCTCTTTTCATTTTTTTCCCCCTTCCTTTGGCCATTTTGTGAGGGAAAGGGCATGTTTCTGTCATTCTCCCACAAGTGGATTTATCTGATAGAAGCAGTCTGTGTTCTTGTGATAGCCGATGGACGTCTGGATGAAAGGGAAAAGGAGCAGTGGCTTTGGGCAGATGATAAGTCTGGAAAGGGCTGTAGTGAGGATGACTTCACCTGCTACTCAGCTGAGCCTCTCCTGCCCCCCACTTGATAAGACTGCAGAGCTGATCTCGTGGGCTGTCCTCTTGATCAGGTTCCTCCAATGCCAGGAGGGAGCCAGGGACAGGGATAATTAGCATGCTCCAGGAATTGTGTAATGGGGTGCCTGGGTGGCTCCGTCAGTTAAGTGTCCAACCCTTGATTTCCACTCAGGGCATGATCTCAGGGCATGAGATCCACCTTCACATGGGTCTCTGCGCTCAGGGGGCAGTCAGCTGGAGATTCTTTCTCTCCCTCTGCCACCCCCCAAAATAAATAAATAAATCTTTAAATAAAAGAATTGTGTAATGGTTTAACAAAGATTAAGATAACAGTTCTATGTCACTTGGTAATATCTGGAGCCAGTAGAACCACACTCTCCTCAATGAGTTCATAAAGAATGAAGTGGGGGCGCCTGGGTGGCTCAGTCAGTTAAGCGTCCGCCTTCGGCTCAAGTCACGATCCGGGAGTCCCGGGATCGAGTCCCGCATCGGGCTCCCTGCTCGGCGGGGAGTCTGCTTCTCCCTCTGACCCTCCCCCTACTCGTACTCTCTCTCTCTCAAATAAATAAAGTCTTTAAAAAAAATGAAGTGAGAGTTTCCTGAAGCACTGGAAATGATTTTGAGGTAAGTGAGGCCTAGAATAGTAACAGCAGGAGCAACTGTGGTAATACTAGAAGTAGCAGCATTGGTGGTGTGGTAGTAAGGGTAGGAGTAGCGCTAGTGACTAGTGGCAGTAGCAGGAGTGACTGTTTATTGAGTGTTTACTATATGGAAGGCACTGCTCTAAGTGCCTGGGATGAACTCTCTTGTTGAATCTCTGTAACTACCAGGAGACTATTATCACTCACGTTTAACAGAGAAGGAACTGAGGTAAAGAGAAATAATTTGCTTAATTAAGGTCACATAGGTAATATGTATTTGAGAGGACATTCAAATGTAAGTCTATCTTACTCCAAAAGTGAGGCTCTTTCCCCTGATTCATAGTGTCTTGTATTGTGTTATGTAAATTTGTGCAGTTTTGCGAAAATCCTGAGGAATTGAGGTTCTTCATCACTAGGTGTGTCTGATTTTGAGTTCATGTTTTTAACAACCATATAATGAAATTCTTCTTAAAACCCGAACATTTTGTAGTATTTCATGAGAAAAAGATACTGGAGAAGAGTGGGGCAGGGTCTGTGTCTATTCAGAGTACACATTTGTACGGCATGTGCTTCCAGGATTATTTAGAAGGAGGACACTGAGTTTAGATGGCCCTACTGTTGCTAGCCTGTGTAGATTTAGCTTCACAGTTCTTGCCTCGTTATCATTTTACATATTCATCGAGCAAATTTCTGATCTTTATTTAAATAGGCCTCTCTCTTGGGAAAGAACCTGCTGACCAGCTATTTTAATATTGGGCTCCACAGCCATTATATATTCTATTACTCATTATTTAATTGACTTGCTTGCACCAATTAATTTTGGATTTGAGATACCTTGAGATGGTGGTTTTCCCCCCTCCAAGGAATTAATCACATCTGGATATATTGATGATTAAAAACACAGATCTATAGAAGCAACACAGATGTTGGAAAGACTTTTAATAAACATTTGTGGCATTAGAGTTATCACCTTATAGTCTACTAAATGCCCTTACATATATTACATTTATTTGGATGGTCTTTTTATGAATATCAGTGTCATACTAAGCAATTAGTAGCACAAGAGCATGGATTATGTCTTTATTCATCAGTAAGCCCCTCAAAACTGGCATTGAACCTGGCATAGTGTAGGTTTTTGAAAAGCTTCTGTTACATGATTAAAGGCTCTTGTCTGATCCTCACCAAAATTCTTTAATATACATAGAGGAGGTGATGTTATCCCTATTTTATAGATGAGCAAACCAGCCAGAGGAAAGTTGAGTAACTTGAGCATGGTACAGTTTAAGTGGTCAATTACTAAATTCACAATATTTTCATTCTTATTTTTTTTCATTGCAATAAACAGTGGTGAATATTATATGAGTCCCCTAGCTTATGTAGTTCCCAGGGCTCTCCTTCACAAACAAATAAATAAAACAACACTGCAAGTACAAAATCAAGTAAAGAGTTTGGGAAACTTGTGTTAAGTACTTAAGCTTAAAACTTAAGCTTCATTTGGTTTATGTTTTATCTGTCTCTGATATGCTAGCTTTTTTGTTATTGTTCTAATAATCAGTTGTTAAAGGCTCTGACAGACTCCACGAGAAATGCTGTGATTTTTTTCTTGTAGAAGTTTTACAAAGATTTCCTTTTTGGAATATTGGCAGTTCTTTTGTCCTGACTCACCTCCTTAAGTCAGGACACTGGATGCAGAATAATCATAAAACCAAGATTTTCAGGCATTAGATGCAGAATAATCATAAAACCAAGATTTTCGTGGCTGGAGCCTTTCGTGTGACATCTTTAGTGAAGTGTCTGATTTAGACATGTGAGAGTTGGGGGATCATAGGTGAGTGGAATCATGTCAATGAAGGTCCATGGATAGTAGAGCATAAAGCATATAAAGAGAACCAAGAATCAGAGAGAGTAATGTTGCAAGCTGTGGAGCAGAAAAATGCAGGATGAGATGAGAGGGTAGGTTTGGTCTCCAGTCCTTAAAGACTGATTAAAATGCCTGGACTTTAGATAATGGGCCCCAGAAAGTAATAAATTTTTGAGTTAGGTGATGATATGATAAAAATTATATATCAAGAAACAAACCCTAGGGGCGCCTGGGTGGCTTAGTCGTTAAGCGTCTGCCTTCGGCTCAGGTCATGATCCCAGGGTCCTGGGATCAAGCCCCGCATCGGGATCCCTGCTCGTCAGGAAGCCTGCTTCTCCTTCTCCCACTCCCCCTGCTTGTGTTCCCTCTCTCGCTGTGTCTCTCTCTGTCAAATAAATAAAATCTTAAAAAAAAAAGAAACAAACCCTAAAGCATTGTTAAGATGCAATATGTTAGCACTACATTTCAATCATCAAGTAAAGGAAAGAGGATATCTTGGAAAATCAAAAACATTATCTTTATTGCTCCACTAGGAGTAAGCACACTGAAATTATCGGACAGATATCCTGTCCCTTGGCATGACTATTTATGTGATCTTCCTCATACCTCACCTGGCACTCTTTCTCAGCCTCTTTGGCTTTTCCTCTCTGAGTTCCCTAAATCTCTATCCTGTGTCACTGTCTTTTCTCTGGCTACATTTTCATCTAGTCTCATCACTTTCAATATTATCCATGTGATGATGATTCCCCAAATCCATATCTCCAGCCCCCCCTATTATTTAAGCTCTAGACTCATTTAACCAAGAACTCCACCTACATGTCTGACAGGATTTTTTATTCTTTCTTTCTGTCTTTCTCTCTTTCTTTTTAAAGATTTTATTTATTTGTCATGTCTGACAGGATTTTTAAAATCAATATATCTAAATAAGACCTCTGAATTTGTTCCCATGTATCCTCTCAGCCACCAGCCTATATCTCTCCTAGCTTTCCCTGTTAGAGAAAATATTTCTGCATGAACTCAGCTATCCATGTCAGATACTTCATAGTTAAATTGGATTAATTTCTTTCCCTCATACACCACATTCAGTTCATTAGTAATTTGCTATTGGTAAAATATATTTTGATTTTAGAAGAATTATCCTCTAAGGATTCTGGAGATACATTGGCAGCACAAATAGCAGAAGTTTTAAATCTCATGAATCACCACACAAAAACAGACAAAGCACGTTGAGAGAGAAACCCAAAATCCATGGACAATATTTACCATAAAATTAGGTGACAAAGTGTCCCCTGATCTCCAAAATACAGTGAGCAGATTATAATCTTTAGATAGCATTTCCCACTGAATTAAACCTCTTACAGAGCTCATTTTAGGTCTGGGGCAGGAAATACACAAGTTAAGCCTGGGATATTTTGTGATTCCAGATACCAAGGAACCTGTCCAAGACTACTTGGGGGTCATGTTGAAACAACACTGTAGGGCGCCTGGGTGGCTCAGTTGGTTAAGCGACTGCCTTCGGCTCAGGTCATGATCCTGGAGTCCCGGGATCGAGTCCCGCATCGGGCTCCCTGCTCGGCAGGGAGTCTGCTTCTCCCTCTGACCCTCCCCCCTCTCATGTGCTTGCTCTCTCTCATTCTCTCTCTCTCAAATAAATAAATAAAATCTTTAAAAAAAAGAAAAAAAAAAGAAACAACACTGTAGCCAGTCTGAATGATCATTGGCTAAAGATAGGTCTATTTGAATGTCATTGAAATAATAATTGCAATAGATCAAAATCTAACAAATATTGTTTAAATCCATGAGTTGAAAATGGTATTTTTCAATAAATTAGCCCCACTCTTTTCTCCCCCAAAAGGAGTAGAGAATAAAGAGCAGTCTCTCTCTATTCAGACACCTACAGCCATACCACCCTGAACATGTCTGATCTATATATATGTTGCCCTCCTCAGAGTAAATTATTGACCCACCAATAACTTCTCTTTTTCATCTTTATATTTATTTACTTATTTTAAATTTATATACAATATAAATACAAAATTCACTCTTTTGGGTATACAGTTTTGACAAATGCATAGAGTCATGCCAGCACTATCATCATCAAGTTATAGAACATTTTTATCAACCCAAAATATTTGCTTGTTGATGCTCCTCCTTGCCCTTAACCCCTGGCAATCACTTACTTGTTTTCAATTCCTATTGTTTTGACTTTTCTAGAATGTCATGTAGATGGAATCATACAGTATGTAGTCATTTGAGTCTGGATTCCTTCACATAGCATAATTCATTTGAGATTGATCCACATTGTGTGTATGAGGAATCTGCCTCTTATCATTGCTTAGTAGGATTATATCGATACAACATAGTCCGTTTATCTGTTCACCAGTTATAGGACATTTGGGTTATTTTTCAGTTTGAGTTATTATGAAGAAAACCACTGTAAGTATTCATTTCCAAGTGTTAGTGTGAGCAGAAGTTTTCATTTGTCTTTGGTAAATACCTAGCAATAGGATTGCTAGGTTACATTATAAGTATATGCTTAACTTTATGAGAAATTGCCAAACCTGTTTTCCAAAATGGCTAAACCATTATAATATTTTTTAAAAAGGAAAAAACCCTAATGTGTTATGTTTGGAATATGATAGGGAAACAATTTGTTATCTTCAAAACTAGCATATTGGTAAAGCATGTATCCTAGCTTTGCTGTCTGCCTCATACCATGATATGGGAACTAAATAGTAGATAAGAAGAAGTGTCTCTTTATAAAAGTATTTCTGGTAAGAAATGAAATTATACGATTAAAATATCACCATTTTGCAATCTCTAATGAATGAATAGCACTAAGTATAAATAATTATTGGTATCACAAAAAGAGACACAATCATATATAATGTGCCTCCTAATGAAAGAACAAAAAACTACCACTAATCTTGATAAAGGGTCAAATCTGAGTCTCATGAAGCCTCTGGATCTAGCTGCCAATTTTCAGGAAGTACAGAGGACAGAGGATCACAAGTGTTCAACTGCACCATGTTTATGCAAGCCGCAAAATCCAAACAAAGAACATCTTCATTTTAAATAGCTCAGGACTTTTAACAAATATGTAAACAAAAAAAACAAAAAAACAAAAAAAAAAAAGGAAAAGGAAGGATGGGGAAAGCTGTAATTTAAAGGAAGCTTATAAGATGTATCAACTTTAAGGGAAAAAAAATGAGCTAAACCCAACTATATTGGCTAGGGATGCACACTGGATGATTAAAACTGTAAAATTGGGAGGAAGAGGTAAGGGTAAAATTGAGAGTAGTGCTAATTTTAAAAGAGGAAAGGATTTTTGATAACACCAATATGAGATTTTGTGGAAAAAATGATCTGAGAACAGATCCTTGTGTGATATCACTCTTTATGAGGTAGGAGAACAAATAATAGCTAAAGAAGAAATATTTAGAAGTGTTGAGGAAGAATCTCACATGTTTATGTTGCAGTTGTTTCAACCAGGCAATATTTTCAAGAAAGGACTATTCAAGCTACAAAAGTCTTCATAAATTTCTAGTAGGATCAGCCTGAAAAAGAAATTTGGGTTTTGGAATTTGAGGAGACTTGGGTGACCTAAGAAGCTATATCCAGAGGGGTAGGGGAGGCAAATTGAGAATAAAGTAACCAAATATCTTTTGTTTATGATGTGTTCCAAGTTTTCCTTCAATAAGCTATTAAAAAAACAAGGTGGGGTATATTAGGTATTGGATCAGATATACTAGGATCTTGGTTATTTGTTTAATAAATGAATGAAAAAGATCAAAGACATTTTGGAAAAACTTGAGGAAAAGGCTGTAGGAATTATAACACTGAATAGAGTGTGAATTGATACCTGGTTAGCAGGATTTTTGTGAGCCATGCAAGACTTCCTCCCAATAGTCAAAAATTAAACTTGTGAAAGTGATCAATATAAATTTGAGGGAAGGCAGAAGCATCAGCTGATGCTCTCATTAAAACAAATAGTTTCTCAAAATTAGTTCAGAATCTACATTGTGCATATATTTCTAGCTCCAGCAATTAGTTGTTTTATTTGCAAATAAAACACTTTCTACAAAGCACATTTCCATCCACATAACAAAGCTCAATAAAGTGTTTTAGTCCCTGCTGGCCACTATTACAGTTCTATTTTTTAATCAGCAGATGTTCGCTTATTTCTAACTAGGTATAAACATGGCATTGAATGATATCACTGTGGTTCATAGATGTGTGCCCTGCTTATCTGAGGTTTAGCACCCTTTTCTTTTCTCTTCTGAGAAGTAAACAGCATGCAAAGTACCAGAGTTCAGAACATTTGGTTTAAGGTGGATACATTAGTTTGCATAATGGATTAAAACTTAGAAAAGTAAAAGTGAAACTCACAACCCTGCCATGAGACATCTACTCATCGTTGTTGATGCCTACAAGGGACTTGCCATTCCCATAACTTTTTGCTTCTTTGAAAATATGGATATGGTCCTAGTGAATTGAAAAGAAAAAAAAATCTATAATGTCGATAGGAAAATCAAACACAAAATTTATGATAAAAACATCAAAGGAAATAGATGTCTGCTTTTATCTCTTGTTATAAGAAAACACTTCAAAGAAAATCAAACTACTCTCTTTTCACTTCATTGCATAAGGTTTCCATGGATGACTCTTACATATATCATGCCAGCCATGTTTGAACATGATATAACACATTTGATGGACATTTCATTTATAAAACCTCCTCTCTCAATACACATTACACAGTTGGTTTCTTTGGATATTGGGGTATTTATTTCATCCCACTGGCTTATTCATGCTTTCATGAATGTTTCAAACTACCTGTATTACTTTTTTTTTTTTTTTTGCAAATATTACTCCCAACTTGATATATTTCTGGATAAATTGATTCCTAGACAAAGAAGCTACAACAAAACCAGGATCACAGCTCTATCTCAAGTCTGCATTCTTCCTCCTCCCTTTTAATGCAGTCTACACAGCTGAAGTACCTTCTACTTAGCCAGCCACATGTAATGCAATATTTATTATAAATAAAGCTTTGATTCCATTAATCTGGCATGGGCATCAGCATCAGTTTGGAAACCTTTATCTTTTAGACCAATTATCTGAAATTGTGACAATGATTTTAAAGTCATTAGCATTTAGATCTTTGTTTCTGAAAGTCAAGTATATTTAATTATTATTTAGCAAACTCCTATATAGTGGCAGGCACTATTCTAAGTGTATTACAATTGTTAACTCATTTAACCTGCATAACAATCCTATGAGGTTGGTTCCGTTAATATCCCCATTTTGCTGATGAGGAAACTGAAGCACAGATCTAAGTAATTTGTGCATGGCAAATGGTTGAGCTGAGTACAGGAACCCAGGCAGATTGACTCCAGAATCTATAACCACTATGCTAGTCATAAGAATACCTGGGGATGTTTGTCTAAATATAAATTCTATGGTCTCATCCCTAGGAATTCTATGTGATTGAGGCCCGGGAGTTTGTATGACTTTCTGTATTTGTAGGCTTACTGAGCACGCACCTTCAATCTTGCTAACCTGATACGGTTATTTCATATATTTCATTTTTAAAAGGGAAACACGGGCTAAATAAGTCCTCTAGTCCTGGCTCCCTGCACTTTAAATGTCACTGTATACCTGCATTTATTTTACCCATAGGCAGAAGAAGGGACTTACTACATTGTATGAGTTTTATAGGTGCCAAGATCCCATATGCTTTCCAAGCCCTTTGGTTTTGAATGCAATTCCAATATTTTTCTTCACCTAGACTGGTTTCTTAGGAAAATGCAACATCTCTTCTTAAGTGTAATAACACTTACAGTGTTAATCTATCATTTGTGCGCTTCGTGTAAATGAAGAATTAGAAAACAAGTGTTGAGAACAGGGTTTGGAGTGGGGAGGGTGAGGGTAGGGGCTGCCGAAAAAGGGAGTGGGAGAGAAGGGCCTAGCAGATGCCACCAAAAATATGGAGTGAAGAGCCCAGGAGGATGCTGAGGGTAGCTCTGCCTCTTTGGTTTTGCCAAGGGCTGGCTGTGTTGCTGATACAGACATGGGGTTTTAAAACCTTCTCAGTCAGCTTCAGGTACTACCTGTCCTTTGAATCTTCATCTCTGGGTGACATACCTCTTTGTCAGTAACTCATTTATAGATTTTGCTGTGGTGAATTTCCTTATCTAAACTCTTTAGGCAAATAGGATGTAAAGTAGCCCAGATTGGAGATGCATTTCAGTATTGATCGTGCTGGGCCTGTGTATAGTAAGGAACCTAAAAATCTTCATGTCAGATTAAATGCTATTGAATCAGTCAGGAGAGGGCATGGAACACAGGGTCCTGACTACAGTTTCTTTGCATTTAGCACCTCTATGAAATGGTAAGAGAAAGAAATAGAACCTAACTACTCAACCATTCCTACTTCAGCTGGTTTAAAGCCAGGGTTAATTGTGAAATTTGACAGCTATCGTGTTTCTCACATAATTAGTAGTAACAGTACCTAAAAGCTAAACCTCTTTAAGAAGGAGCCACCATGCTGCTCTTATATAGCTACCTTTAGCCAGTTATAAACTAGTTCCATTTCGGTTCAGGTTAAATTTTTAGTATACTGCGATGGGATAAAAAGTGTAATTGTTCCAGCCACTATAATTTGAAATAATTGACTTCAGTGTTACATCATAGTTTTTGCAATACCAACAAGTAAGAAGGACATTTGTAGCATTACAGTAAATAAGGTTTTCTACCACCAGCTTGTAAGCATTTTCCCCTCTCCCGGGAGTACTGATGTCTGGCTCTGGCTTTGAAAGTAAATGCTACCTTTGCTCCATCATGTTCCAAGTCTTTTTCACTGTAGTGAATAAAGGGAAGGAATTAAATAGCAGTTAGTCATCCCAAAGGTCAAAGGAATATTATAATTCCAGAAAACTTCACTTTGCAGCTAAAACCCTTCATTGTTTTGGCTTGGCAGCTTTACCGGAGAGGAAAATTTTTGAGACTGAATTATAGCACTGAACATGCACTAACACAACAGGCTTGCTATTGTCAAATTATTTATGCCACTTATGAATTTTAGCAATTTGGCCATAAAGAACAAATACTCAGGATTTTTATGAAAAGAAAAATTCAGAAATACTGAAACTATTCACTGGCTTCTTGTAACTCAAACCCAAATTTTTTATTGAGTTAGAGAAGGCATATTTATGATGGGGAATTAGAAAGACATACCTTGAACATTTTTATAAGGTTCTGTTTAAGCTTCTATGGTGTAATGCAGAACAGCATGGTACAGTGGGAAGATCATTATCTTTTTGAATAACATGGGCCTAGGCTTGAGACCAGTATATCCTAACTGTAGGACTATGATCAAATTCTAAGATTCTGTGGCTCATCTGTGAAATAGAGATAAAAATATTACCTATCTCATTTTTTATTGTATAAAATGCAGTAGAAACAGCCCATAAAGAGTGCAGCATAGTATCAGATACTGATTTAGAGCACAATAAATGTCATCTATTATTGTCACTATCATCATCATCTTCATCATCATTATTGCCACCGTTATGATGGTAATTCAATGAATTTAGTTTTTCTGGAAAAATCTAATAAATTGAACACTGTAGCAGAGAATGAAATAGAGGTGACATTTCTCTTTCAAAGTCATAGCCAGGGGTGTGTTTTCAATTTGATGCGATATTACCTAATTTACTGAAATGCTACTATGATGTAACCCCTGAGCCAATTATGTCAAAATATGGTGACTGGAACAATTAGACTTTTCTTCAGTAGCAATGTACCAGCTACAGAAATTTCTATTTATGCCTAGCCACACACTAGACTATAATTGTAATCCTCTTTTGATATTAGTTATAGCCATTTGACTGAGTTCTAGCAAATGAAATGTAGTTGAAAGTGACATATACCACTTAGGCTTCACACATAAAAACCTCTTCACCATTCTACCTTCTGTCTCTCTCCCAATCTGCTACCTGGAAATTAGCACCCATCCATATACTAAAGATAGATCCCAGTTCCCTGGGTACAACCTGAGCAGAACTTCCCTATAGGAGCAAACACCAGATACCATCAGTTGTAATTTATGTTAGAGAGAAACTAACTTATAAACATAACTGATGCTACTAAGTTTTGAGGGGTTATTAACTACTACAGCTATTAGTGGCTTGAGTGATACAAGCATACTTGTTTACTTTTCTTCCTTCTGAAACATATATTAAAAAATCACAATACAGGAGGGTACCTGGGTGGCTCAGTCAGTTATGATTTCAGCTCAATCTCAGGGTCTCGGGATCAAGCTCAGCAGGAGTCTGCTTGGGATCCACTCTCTCCCTCTTCCTTTGCCCCCCACCCCCACTCTTTCTCTTTGTCAAATAAATAAATCTTAAAAAAAAAAAACAGGTATTTTCAATTGTATTATTGAAAAGCAGGAAGTGGAAGGTGATTGATTTAGTAGATCAGAAAAAGTATATTTTTATTATTTTTTTAGATTTTATTATTTAAGAGTGAGAGAGAGAGAACAAGAGAGAAAGCATGAACAAGGTAAGGGGCAGAGGGAGAAGCAGACTCCCCACTGAGCACAGAGCCCAATGCGGAGCTCGATCCCAGAATTCTGGGATCATGACCTGAGCTGAAAGCAGACTCTTAACCGACTGAGCCATCCAGGTGCCCTAATAGATCAGAAAAAGTATAAAACCAAGGGAAAATTTTTTGCAATCTAGAATTCCTTGCTTATCCAAAGTATCAAATAAGAGTGAAAAGCACAACATACACATTTTCAGATGTTTGGTCTTAATGTAACATCCCCCAAGTTGTTGAAGAATATTCTCTATTAACACAAAGAAATAATCAAGAACAATATCCATGAAACAGAGCATCCAATATAGGAGAGAGGCAATGGGAATTGCCAGGATGGTATTGATGGGAGGTACCAAAAAGAGAACTGTACAGCAGTCTCAGAAATCAGCCAGACCACAGCAAAGAAAGAAAGAAATGTAATTATTAGTCACCTTAGTCTTTGTGTGTGAAATAGTACTAGGCATATAGGAAACTGGGTACATGAAAAATGAGACAATATTAATGTCATAGTAGACAAAATACTGCATGAAAAAAGAAGTGCATTCATATCATATAACATGGTTCTACTGTGGTTACTATTTGCATAACAAATGTGGCATAGTTTTTAAATAATCTGATCCAAAATTATGACACGATTATATTAAAAGTCTGGGAAGGTGTGTGCATGTGTGTTGAGAGAGTATTTTAAAAAGGTGCATCCTGGGGCACCTAGATGGTGCAGTCAGTTGAGCATCCAACTCTTGGTTTCAACTCAGGTCATAATTTCAAGGTCGAGAGATCAAACCCTTCCTTGGGCTCCCCATTCAGCAGGGAATCTGCTTGAGATTCTCTCCCTTTCCCTTTGCCCCTTCCCCAACTTGTATGTGCTTTCTGTCAAATAAATAAATAAATCCTTAGAAAAGATACATCCTTATTTTCCAAGGTAGGGAATACTTAGAAAATATTTAAAACTGAAAAATTATACCTAAAACCACAGTATGGGCATGTTCTATAGAAAATGGAATGTAAATGTAACTTGAAAAATAGATTAAAGCATGGAAAATTATACTCTTTAGAAACAGGAATCAAGGATGGGATGGGAAGGAGTGGGGAAGGCTTATAGAACTAGTGAATTTGTAACATTATATACATATAAATTTGATTTGAGAATTAAAGGTATTTGCAGATGTCAAACACCTTTTCCTCTTCAAATCCTTGTTTTTGCCTTTTTTATTCTAACTCTCTAGCTCTCCTTGTACAACGCTGATTGTATGCAGGAATCACCTGTAAGCTTTTTAAAACGTAAACTCTGGCCCACCTAGACTTACTGAATTTCTTGATGGCAGACGAGGGTGTTAGTAATTTTAAAAAATTACTACTTAGGCCATTCCAACACTTAACCAGGTTAGGAATTGTTCCGCTAAATTGTGAAGAGGATTATTAACATGACTTATACTAGATAATGTTTATTGAGCATTTACCATGTATCAGGATCTGTTCCAAATGCTTTACATGTGTCTGTCTATTCCTCAAAGTATTATGAAATGTATATGATTTTTTTTATTTACAGAAGAGGTTCAGAGAGGTTAAGTAAATTGCTTCAAGTCACATGGGTCAACAGTGGTGAAAGCTTGATGCAAACCCACAACTAATTATGGATTTGAACAATGTTTAATCACCACTCTATACTGTCATTCTCTGCTAGTCTTACAAAGATCCCCTCATACCTGTTATTACTCCATGGTTTAGAAGGGCCTGGTTCAACTAGACCTTGAAAAATGTTGTCAGTGATCATCATGAATTATGTTAATTAATGTCTAATACTGTTTGCATTTCTAACTATAGAATGAAAGGTTATAATTTTCTGTTAATGGAATTCCATATTTAGTGAGTCAGTTGATAAAGCTATGTCAGACAGAAAAAGACCTTCAGAAGTCCTGTATTTATAATGTGTAAGTCATCACATGTACCAGGGATTCCTAAACCTGGCTGATTGGAATTCCCTTGGGGTGCTATATAAACAAACAAACAAACAAACAAATCAAACTACTAAATTCCCTTGGGATACTATGAAAAAACTACCAAATTAAAATCACTGAGTATAACTTGGCAACTATAGTTTCAGAATGCATCTCTGGATATTCCATAATCAACCAGATTTGAAATCATACCACCTATGTGGAGAGTCAGACCAGTCTTTCATCTTCCTTTGTCATGTTTCTTATCATTAATGGGAATAACATTCTTGTGCTTAGAACAAGGAATTCTAATTACAAATCATCACTATACACTACATAAGGGCCTGGTACCAAATGTGGAATTAACTAAAGCAGAAAGGACATATTCATGCTTTGAAACAAACATTATTAGAATAAAAATTGTGGCATTTCTCAGTGTGTTCAAAGGATTTCTCAAGGCATTTAAAGTGATCTTAGAAATAGTCTAAGTTTTGGTGATACTTAGCAATGAGAGGACACAGTGAAATTTATTTCTATTTTTGTCTCACCACATATTGGCTGTCAAGTTGAGACCCACAACCTGGAACTTCATTTAGAATGTCACTCTACCTTGTTTTGTTCTTTTTGAATCTGACCTTTACTTTATCCAAATATCATTTTGTCTGTAAATATTAAAATGAGTTGCTGGCCACTCAGTGTTGCAAAATATGTGAAACACTTTAAAGGATTTTCTGGATGCACAGAAGCTCTTATTGTGCAAAGTCAATCTTTTGAAAATGTTTTACTATTGACAGCATTGCTTGCCATAATTAGGCAAGCAAGAGAGTCACTCATGAAACTGTAACAATTGGGTATTATGCTTTCATCTCAAATAATTTCAAATATTAAATGTTCATAGAATAGGATTTAAAAAAGGTTTCTGCATCTTAAAGGCCACTTAGGCTATAGTGGAATTGCCTATGCCCAGCATGTGCCAAAATGTTTTTGCATCCTTGGGTAATAAAATTGTGAACTCCTGTGGCTACAAGGTAATTTAAGACATCATCCTGTCCCAAACTCCCCAGATCAGCTTTTGGTAAGGAGGTCATTTACCCCATTCCAGACATTTAGGCATTATTACCTGCCTACTGTGGTGTTTAATAACCTCTCCATCAGGAAATGCTTCTACATATCTGAAATTTACTGATTTTGTTGTTGTTGTTTTGTTTTTCCAGAATTCTGGTGAGGGGGAAATAAAGGGGGGGGCTGCTTTAAGGTTAAGGGCTCCGGCTGCATAGTGAGTCTTGGGATTTGTTCTCGCCTTTGGAATGTGGTCGCTATATATTTCGGTCCTTGGCAGCATATCCAGAGCCATTACACACAGTTACGCAGTTTATGCATGGCACAAAAGCACCAAGGAGGTACTGGGGTTGAATTCATACATACTCCTGTCTAAACTCAACACCTACGAGCAGGTTAGGTCTACTCCCACCCCATTTCCCCCTCCCCCCAACCCAGGCATCTTTCCTAATCTTCTGCATCAAGGAGAAACCCCACAGGGAGTGTTTCTATTTTTCTGTTTCTATTTTTGGTGTTTGTTTTACCCAGCTTGCTCAAAGGTGCCCAAATAGGAACACTGAAGACAATGGCTACAATAGTGAGTCTCAGTCCTAGAGGACCTAGATTTACCTTGGATACTGTTTTGTTGTTGTTGTTGTTGTTGTTGTTGTTGTTGTGTCCCACAAGAGCAATTCTGATTCAGCAAGTCTGGAACAGAGCCTGACAATGTTTCTGTTTTGTTTTGTTTTGTCCAACAAACAGTCCATGTTACTCTGATGCAGGGGGTCCAAAATCATGCTTTCAGAAAAAGTGGTTGGGTAGGTTAGCTTCGTTAGGTTGGCACCTGGTTGTCTAATGAAGCTACTTCCATTGGGATCATGGAGGGTTTGGCTGCCTAGTTGGACCTCATTTGATTTGTAGTCAGAAGCCAGTGGAAATTTTTCAGCTTATCAGTGAAGTTGACCAGCATCCCTCAATATCCACAGAACTCTTGTCATTACAGATTTCACTTTACATATGTGTTATTTTCACTTTAGGTGTTTCCCGCATGCTTTCTTTACTTTATTCAAAAAACATTAAGCACCTGCTCTGTACAATGCATAGTATTTGAGAGACCCTGATGATCCAATTACAGTTTAGTAGGCTACTTCAAATATGCATGAAAATACCCCCGATTAAAGTATAAAGTAATAAATTTCATAAAAATTACAGTGCTTTAGAGTATAGAGAAGAGGACATAATACCATGCCTGTTATTGTGACATGATACATGATTTTATACTATCTACAGAAGCAAAGACAAGATTCAGATATATTAATAATTGGATTTAAAAAAAAAACTATATTCATTGGTTCATATATTTTATCACTATTTTGCTTTGGGGTGTTGTAATACTACTCATAAGTTAAGTCCATTGGCCATGGCATTTCATGTGTGCTATATAATTATAAATATGAAAGTTTTCAGTTGAGATTTTTATCAGATATAAATGCATAGCATAGATCAAAGTGATAATTCCTTACAGAGTTTATATACTCAGGAGCCTCTAACTTTCAATTTAGATGTTTGTTCCAATATTGATTTTTGTATTGCAACACTAGAAATAAATTCTGATCTAGAGTTGACAGCATAATGCTTTAAATATGTTAGATTATTTTAGCTCCAGCAGTTTATTTTTCAGTTGTTTTGGGTGTGTAACAAGATGGCTTAGGTTGTCATCTTTTTAGACTATCAGTATTTAAATAGGGAATGAAAAGCAGGTTGATTGTTTGCCCCTGGGCGCCAAAGTAAGAAATCTCATCGTCAGACTACTTTGTAGTTTGTAACCACGTAAGAGGACACCTGTATCTCTTACCTATACCATTGCTCCTACATTTCACATGAGATAATGTGAGGAAATGAACAATCCTTTTGAAGCTGTATGTAATAAATTGGGATGTTTTCTTATCTGATGGCAGGATTAGACAAATACGTAAAATTGGTGAGGGTAGTAAGGGTGAGTTTGGAAGTTCTTAAAGCTCTCCTTTCATAGTATCTGAGTCTAGCCTGAATTTCTCATTCGTACAATAGGGACAACAGTAGAAGTTTCCTGATGGTTGTTTGTGAGGAAAATGAGATGATATGTTGGTCAGTTCAGTGCTTGCTTGACACAGGATACATGCTTCAACTTAACCCAGTAGATGTTTACTGAATATGTTCTATGTAGCAAGCACATTTGTTTTAAGTGCTGGGGAATCAGAAATAACCAAAACAAAGTCCTTGACCTCATGGGCCCTAAAGCAGGGGAGACATAAAGCTGAAGGTAACTCCAAATACAGAATGTGGTCTGAAAGGACAACCATTCGAGCCTTATTTATTTCAATTGGTACCTTTCAAACATACTTCTTTCTTCTTAGTCACTCCAGATTTAGTAGCTCCATTTATGACATACCCAATAGTATCCATTACCTGTCAAACAACAATTTAAAGATAGAATCCTGTTTGTTCAACTCACCCTTGTTTTTCTTTTTACAGCTTCAGATAAACTCTATTAAGGAGATGATGTAATAGGAAAATTACACACAAGAGTATAATAATTACCTCAATTCTCATTTCAGCTTAGATCAATTTTGAATGACGACTAGAAAAAACACTTAGCTTCTCTAGGATTCCGTTTCCTCGGTTATTTCCATGAAAGTTTACACTTGAAGAAGAAGAAGAAGAAGAGAGGAGGAGAAAGAGGAAGAAGGAGAAGAGGAGGAAGAAGAAGAAGAAAAGAAGAGGAGGGGGGAAAAGGGGGTGAGGAGAAAGAGGGGGGTTGGGAGGGATGGGGAGAGGGGGAGGAGGAGGGGGAGGAGAATGAAGAAGAAGAAGGAAAGAAAAAGAAAGAAAGAAAAGAAAAGAAAGAAAGAAAGGAAGGAAGAAAGAAAGAAAGAAAGAAAGAAAGAAAGAAAGAAAGAAAGAAAG
>NW_023270231.1:11084526-11144657 GCF_011800145.1 Mirounga leonina
AAAGAAAGAAAGAAAGAAAGAAAGAAAGAAAGAAAGAAAGAAAGAAAAAGGAAGGAAGGAAGGAAGAAAGAAAGGGTTCTTTAACGAGTACTTAATTAATGCCTATTCTATGCCAGATACTGTTTTAACAGCTGGAAAATTAGATGAGTCAATAAATAATTAGTTATAATATGTCAGAGGGGTGAAAGAGTGCTAGGGAATGGAGAAGGGGAAAACAAGGAAGTGGTTGTGAAGGGGGCTGTGTTTTGGATATGGGTTGTCAAGGAACAGCTTCCTTGAGAAGATGGTGTAGGAGCAGAGAAGAGAACAAAGGATACCAGGGGATAAAGGAGTGGAAGAACTTTCCAGGCTGAAGGAACAAGAAGTATAAAGGCCCTAAGGCCAGAGGGATGGGGGACAGGGAGTGATCTTGAAAGCGACAACAACTTTGTATTATTCTGTGGGTGAAATGAGAAGTCATCTGGAGAGTTTTCAGCAGAGAGATGAGTGTTTGTTGGTGTCAGAAGGAACACGGTGGAAAGGAGACTACAGAATTGGACTGGATGTGTTTTTCTTGACCACTTACCTACAGCAGGGAACTGACAATCTGAATGATGTTACAGGTTTTCCTTCGAAGAAAAAGAAATCACATTACTTCTATATGCAGAATAGTTGTATCTAGGCATAGGGTTTTAAGTTTTCTATATTCTTTGATCCATTCTGGATGTTTCAATTTTTTGATCCATTCCTTGTGGTTTTCTTTTAACTGTAGAAAAATACTTGATTGAGGCCATATATCAGAACTTAATGCTTTAGACCAATTGGAAAACTGAAAAAAAAAAAAAAAAAAAAAACTCATAATCATTTTAAAGCGTCAACCTGGCATTGCAATATAAATAGAGACCAATTTAGACAAGAGACATAAGGAGAAATCTGGAAATCTCTTTCAAGATGTGATAATATATCCATGTGTGAATATCATTGCATGTTAAAAGGTTCATTGGATGGAAAACTTAATGCAGTTTGCCCAGGGTTAAAAACTATGGAATTACGTTAGATGAAGATCCTAATAGAGATACACAGAAATCCTAATAAAAATATTATTGGTAGGGGGTTTAGGTATTTAGACTTTTAACTTTGGATTACAGATAATCTGATGTGTTCACTTTGCCTTAGGACTTCAAAAATTTTTAGTAATACTGTTATTATTCTTACAGGGAGACTAAGCATAGCCAGCAGTCATATTGTCCTGAAAATTGCACTGTCTCTTTAAAAAGATTGACATGCTTTGTGAATTGTGAATCTCTGCTTTGTTTTCAAAAACAAATGGACACATTTCCCATTTAAATAGTGGTCTTCACTGTCTGCCCTTTGAATAAATGCTGGGAAAGTGTCTGATGTGCATGTATTTATCTTACAGCTTGACAAATGGAATTAATGCCAAAGTGTTAAGCCATTACTGTGTAGGGGAATAGAGGTCTTACAAATACATTTGCTATTTCACTTTCTCTGCATGTTCTGTGCATTGAAGCCTGGGTTAATGATATCCTCAGAAATTGTATGGTCTGTTAAATGGTAGTGGTGATGAAATATGGTTGCTACTGCTTCCAAAAGAAAAGCTTTATGTGATAATAAATCCACAATGTTGGAAGGGTGAGGATAGGAGTCAGGGATGCATATGAGGCAAAGACCCAAAAGGTAGGACCAATTAATATCTTCCAGCCTCTGGAAGCATATGCTGTGGTCCTGGAGTTTCTCCCTTTCAGATTAAGAACCAGCCACTACCAGCACCAGTTACCTTCTCATGAGGGTTTCTCATCATGAATGCAAAAACATAGCCACCTTGTAGTCCACATCTCCCAAGATAATACCTGAAGCTAAGAATTGGTTTCATACTCAGCAAACATTAGAACCATCACAAAGATATAACAAAGGTATACAATGCCCTCACTTAGGAGAATTCGAACTCCACATTTTGGGGGAAAATATAAGAGAAAAAAAGAGAAATCCCTTTAGCCCCTCCCTCCCCCACAACAGATTCCCCCCTTCTCCTCCTCACCCCCATCTCTTCATCTCATCTCCCTTCTCCTTTCCATTTTGAAATAGACCCAGGCCTCCACCATCTTCAGGGATAGGAAAGCCTCAGGGCAAAGCGAAACCAAAGTACTCTAGTTAATTCTTAGCTTTTGAGCTTCCCCAAGCCCAGGTCCTCCAGATTTAAAGAAGTTTCAAGGATAATTTTGACAATCAGTGATGTTTACCTTAATTTGCCTTGTTGAATTGAGAACCTAGCTCTTGTATTTGAAGATACAATTTCATTGCATATGCAGTCTGCTTCTAAATTAGCTATTTTTTTAAAAAAATCAAAATATCCTGTTTCCTAAGAGTAAGGACTTTCTGTTATATTCATCTATAAAACCTCACAATGTCTAGATCATTGCTTTGGACAAAATAGATACATATTGAATGTTTCAGTTGAATTATATAAAAATCTCCTGCCATCTTTTAAAGAAATTTTAGTCAGCTATGCATCCCATACACTGCCTAGCCCATCTAAGACTATAGATGAAAGGTTTTCTGTACACTTTTTATTTAAAATTACTGTTTTCCCTTGGTGAACAGAATAGAGTTATCTCTGAACTTGTTTTTATTTTTTTTTAAGATTTTATTTATTTATTTGACAGAGAGAGAGATAGCGAGAGCAGGAACACAAGCAGAGGGGGCGGGAGAGCGAGAAGCAGGCTTCCTGCCGAGCAGGGAGCCCGATGTGGGACTCGATCCCAGGACCCTGGGATCATGACCTGAGCCGAAGGCAGACGCTTAACGACTGAGCCCCACCCAGGCGCCCTCTGAACTTGTTTTTATTTTTTTTTTATTTTTTTTTAAATTTTTTTTTAAAGATTTTATTTATTTATTTGAGAGAGAGAGAACGAGAGAGAGAGCATGAGAGGGGGAGGGTCAGAGGGAGAAGCAGACTCCCTGCCGAGCAGGGAGCCCGAGGTGGGACTCGATCCCGGGACTCCAGGATCATGACCTGAGCCGAAGGCAGTCGCTTAACCAACTGAGCCACCCAGGCACCCCTGAACTTGTTTTTAAATTGGAACACTAGAATGATTGAAGTTTGGCATTATTTACCAATCAAAAGTTATTCTCTAGTGAATATTATTCCTTAAAAATATTCAAATTTTCTAAAGCCACTGTGCCAGATAATCTAAATCCATAGGACACAAAGTAGAAATTTTATTTGATGCTGACATCTTCTCTTTAGGTTTTCCTTTTAAAAAAAAAAGTCTATGTGAAATCCACTGAGCATAAAAAAAGAACGTCTATTTCTACTATCTACTGATGCCTTTTGAGCTTCCCTTGGTTGGGAATTTAGAATTAACAAAGGAATTTGTGATGTCTTATATACTCTGTACTGTAATCTAATATTCATCTGTGATATCATTTATAATTACTGTATATTTAAATCTCAGTTTGGAATTCAGGTGTCAAAGGAGAAATAGAACTGGGAAAGTCTTCATTATCAGTTATGAGCTGCTGTAAAACTTACAGTGTTAAAACATCCCTTGAAATAGACATTAGAGACCTGAAAAAGGGATAATATAAAATTGATCAAAACCTGTATTTCAAAGCAGCTTTCCCCACCGTCCAGAAAAAACGGCTTTAGATAGACGTGGTTTAGGGTTATTTCATACATGAACATGAACATTTAAAATCAGGCAGAAATTTCTATCCTTCATTGGAAAACTCAGATAGATAGATACATACATACATACAAACATACACACACACACACACACACACATATGGATAGATGGATACAACGTATCAGGAGTAAACTCCAGAAATAAACAAACTCACCATGAACCTCATCTCTCTAAGGAAAAAAAAAATCACAGAGGCTCATTGACTGCAAAGGTTAATCAAGATTCTGGGGGGACATCTCCTGTGCAGCAGCTGACAAGCATTTCATTAGGGCAGAAGTCTGAAGCTTCAGTGAGATTCTGGAGAACAAACCCACCAGGAGCCAGATTGCTGGGAGGAGGAGAGATCAGAGCTGGATGGGGTGAATGGACTTGAATATTGACAGAGCTCTGAGTCTCTTCCTGAAATGGCACCCATTTCACTCTCCCCAGAAATCTTTCTGCTCAGAACCACACAGCACTTCGCAGCAGCATTACCTATCATTGTGATTGTGTATTCCTGCACTTAATAACTTAATACAGCGTTACTTTTCCCATCAGAAATTCCGCACTAAAATTCTATCTTATCTCTGTGTGTATATGTCCATACACAAATTGTGAATAATATATTTCAGTTATTATTTTCATTTCAGGTATCACGCATTTCCTCTGCAATATTTTATCATTCCCTGTTTCCATCCATTCCACTTGTTTGGGAAGGAAGAAAATATATATGTACATACACACACACACATATTCAAATTTACCTGAAAGGGTTTTTTTGTTATTGTGATTTCATTTCTTTGTTGTGTTTTTTGACTTATCAGATCCAATCCCTATGTTGACACAGGTTTTTTTTTTTTTTTTTTAGATACTATTGAAAATTAGGGATGAAACTTATTTGTTCAAACAAAGAGACTGAAAATACCATGATTATTTTGGAGACCATAAAGATGTAAAATCAACATTTGAACCACAGCAGAGTGAAATCACAGCTCAGAAACAAGTTCTGATGGCAAGAATTATTTATAATAATTAAGGCCAGATTATTAATTGGAGAGAGAAACAGAGGCAAAAAAGAGGACTTTTCAAGACACATATTATGGGGAATGAGCCAGAATTATTTTTAGATTTATTTTTGGACCATCTGTGTGTAATGTTGTTTATCTGTGAAACCCAGGAACAGTAGAGTTTGGTGATTTCTAAGTTGTTACTGGTGCCTTGGGTAGGCCTATTATGGTTATGTTGTTAAGTAGAGGAGTGTTCCAATAGTTTCCAGTTCTTTTCCTGTCCGTTGCCTTATTTCCCTGTACTTCTTTCTAAAGGTAAATGCCCAACACATGACATGCTCACGTAGCAAATGTCTTATGATCTGCAAAGCCAGTCTCCAAAGTAAATAAAACACTAGTCAAATCCACTTTGTCAGCAGCTTATCAAGAAGCATTTTTGTTTTGGTTGGGCTTGTTTTTTCTTTACACTGTGTTTGAAGGAAAGTTTTATATTTGAAAGACTAAATGAACGCTTGGACGGCAATTGATGGTCCACATCACATTCCTGCTGGATATGCACCCACCTCATTTTCCAACAGGGCAACGAGGGCTATGAGTTTTCAATATTAGCCCAGATCCCCAAGGATCGGGTACAGCAAAAAAGCTGACAAACCTTTGTTACCCAGAGCTCTGGCCATCAAAGGGGGGGCCAGCAATGGGGCCGAATCTCCCTCTCTTTCCCTAATCCTCCAGATAAATTCATTACTTTGATCATTAAAACAGTAAATCTGACACTTCTCAGCAATACTAAATTCACTCCCTGCCCATTTTGAATAGAGGGACGTTTATAGCCGTTGTCGGCTCCTCAGAATCACAAATCCAAGACTGACAGTGGGACTGTCACCCCTGGCTATCCTGCTGGGATCCGTGGCCCAATATGGAGACACATGCATATTTAACAGAAGGCCTTTTAGTGGTGAAAGCAGCACGTCACAGCCGAATACATTTATTATAACATCAAATGGCTAAAACTGTTTATTCTGTGAACATAATGGTTTTCTGTGTCTTTGGTTCATCTTAATCTGTTTTAGTGCCCAGCTTCTCTCAAAAACCTCTTTTGAATGCAGAGTTATTCATTTCAGAGAATAGCTGTAAGAGGAAGAAGAATAAAACAAAATTAGCAGTTGATCAAGAGTACTTTCGGCTGCCACACTTTCCATTAACGATTTGATTTGATGTGAGTGCAATGCTTTCCCTGATACATTATGATAGAATAACACTGACAGAGAGTAAAACCAGAGAAAACTAAAACTTGATCCGAGCTACAGCAGCCTGCCACCCTCTCTATTAGCATTTTAATTTGGTGGGAACTGTGTGGTGTCTTCGTCTCAGTTCCCAGGAAAGGCTTTCGCATTTAGGAGTGCCTTATCCCTATTGAGTCATCGTGAGCTTTTTTAAGAATTTGTGTGTTTGTTTATTAACGATCACCTCTGCTTTCCCATTGGCAATGGAAGGTGTTTATCAGTGCTCTACAGTTGAAATCTAAGGCTGCCTCTTTTTTTTTTTTTTAAGATTTTTATTTATTTATTTATTTGACAGAGAGACACAGCGAGAGAGGGAACACAAGCAGGGGGAGTGGGAGAGGGAGAAGCAGGCCTCCCGCTGAGCAGGGAGCCCGATGCGGGGCCTGATCCCAGGACTCTGGGATCATGACCTGAGCCGAACGCTTAACGACTGAGCCACCCAGGCGCCCCTAAGGCTGCCTCTTGATGACAGTTTGTAAGTCTTCATCAGGACTAAACTACACACTTAAAGAAAAAAAAAAATTCTTCTGATAATACCTTTGTTGAAGTGGCTTCCTGAAAGTGAACTGTGTTCTCAGGAATGAAGCTGAGACATTTATTTGTTAATCCTAGCTCGGCCAAGTCCAATGCTCTCCTTTCCCAGGAGACTTCCCAGAACTGGGCTTTGTGACCTGGCTTCCCATGTCAGATGTGGGGTTTGAGAAACAGCGTGTTAGATCCACCGAAAAGGAATATTTTTCTTCTTCTGAAGTCTTAAACTCAGAACGTTTTATTCTCTTGCCTGATTGATCAGTTACTAGCCAGAAACAAACTATATACATCCAATTAGACCCCCTTAAGGGTGACAGAGCTCCTTTAAAAAAAATATCTGTATATATATTTTATTCCCACCCCTCTCAGCATCCACAGAAACTCAAAACATTTTCTATACCTTGACATTTGGAAGCAGTGCAGATCTGAACATTTGAGAACAAAAAAATAAGTAAATAAATAAAGGAATATATATATTTTATCACTATCATTTTATCCAAAGGGAAAACTCCTGTTTCTTTGAATTTCTTAAGTTGCCACCCAGTACAGATAGGGCTCTGAATCACTGTATGTTTCTATTTTTCTGAGACTTTGTGTTAAAGCTTCCCTTTTCAAAATCATTTCTCATATGCATATTCCCTAACTAAGAGTCTTCCACATCAAAGTTACACTTTGAAGCTTTCTAGCAAAGTAGCAGCCTGGCAATCTATGACAATAGCAATAATTTAGTTGTGTGGTTTTATTGGAGAAAAAGTTTCATCCTTATTTAAATAGTAGTTTTAAAGCCTAATTAACTAAATTGATAGCTTTATGTATGTAAATTGCCATAACAGAAGAAGGGAATATGCAAGATGGGGTGGGTGAAAGTGAGGGCAGTCTGCCCTTGTCCTATAATGCCTTTTTATTAAGCAGATCTCTATGCTCCCTGGGTATTCGGAGGCGTGTCTGTGGCATTGTAATTTTTAACAGGGGGATCTGTGCAGAGACAAGGTCTTTAAACGTTTAGAAGCTAATCTAGCCACAATCTTAGGAGGATGAGACCTGTTCATTATTTGGAGATTTATTACTTTGGTACACTAATGCCCTTTAAAAATCAGATTCTTGAAAATAAAATATTCTCACCCAGTCAGCCCAGAGACCAATGGTAGGGTACATAATGCCACCAAAGTTTTTCCATTATCCTGTAAACACCTGTGTGTCTGGTATATATATTGTAAAGCTCTAATAACAGCTTAGATCTGTATAAAACACAGCCATGTACAAACATATTTACCATATATTTACCCATTAATATTTCAGTATTGTGCTATTAAACATACGATTTGTATACATTATATTAAAATGTTATTTTAACTTACATAAAACTTATTTAATATATATTTATTTGTAAGCTTATAATAAAGTATTTATTAGATTAAACCAACTGAAATTTATGGCACTCAGCTGTCTTTGACCTATAAAATGGTCATTCTATGTGATTCAATGTATGGTATATAAAAATAAAATAAAATTTCAGTTGATACATATTCATTAAAAATACTTGGGATCGTTTTCTTTGATCATGAATCTGATGAAAGCTATGGATTTCTCCTTAGAAAAATTTAGAGTGATATAAAATTTTGCATATTATAAATTTAGGGTGTTCAGTGCTTTCCGATGAGCATCACGTAATTTATCCACTGTCTCTTAACAACCTTCACACGTTGTCTGAGATTGTATAGAAAGGCAGACGGCAGAGAACCAAATGGTGTCTGGCTGATCTGCTGGCCTAAGGGAGGGTTAATATGAAAACAAACTACAGGTCTAGGGCCCACAAGGATTTCTAAATGACCACTTTGGGGAGAAAAACTACAGTCTAAGGATATTAGAGTTTATTCTCTGGGTAATTAATGGCCCCCCTTTGGCCTCTTCTGGCTTCTTTCTTTGAGGCTTGGGTTTTCTTTTGGCGAGGAAAGCAAGAACAATTGCTCTTTCAGACCTCCGAACTGTAGACCGTGGACTGAATTTCATCTTTGTCTTAATCCGCCAATTTTTCCTAGTGTGTTATTTCGTCCCCGAGACCATTTCCTTGGCAATCAGAGTAAACCATGGGCATGAACCTAAATAAGGCACTCTAGGAAAAGGTAGGAGAGAGTGATGAGCGCCCAAGATAAAAATCTTTGAGAGTTAGTTTACCTTGGAAGAGTAAATAATGTAATGGGCTCTTTCAGTTTAAACAGCTCTTAAAGGCCGCCCATCCCCATTCACCTCTTTGAAATGCATGGTGACAACACATTGATATTGCTGAGGTTAATGACTGAC
This sequence comes from Mirounga leonina, assembly GCF_011800145.1. NCBI lineage: Eukaryota > Metazoa > Chordata > Mammalia > Carnivora > Phocidae > Mirounga > Mirounga leonina. Next base: position 11,093,317 of record NW_023270231.1, read on the forward strand.
TGATTAACAACAGAGAGCACATTTGCAGGCAAATGAGCTGTAATAATTGTTGCGGGAACTCCTTTGAAGAAAATGCTTTAAATAGGCTTATAAAGGCTCTTGAAATGGCTTCTTCGCTCCATCCAGACAAGCCGCTCCCTATTCCTTTCTTGCCTTCTGTGCTCTTTCCAGGATAGTGGAAGAGAGAACTCCATCAAGCTTGTCCTAAATAATCTAAAGCGTGGTACTTGTTCATCCAATCTGAGGTATTTCAGGCAGCAGTCTCTTTAACTGGGTGGAATTGATACTTTTAGCAGCTTTAATCTTTAGTTTAGGTTTGCTAATTTAAAAACCAACTTAAGGGCGCCTGGGTGGCTCCGTTGGTTGAGCGACTACCTTCAGCTCAGGTCATGATCCTGGAGTCCCCGGATCGAGTCCCACATCGGGCTCCCTGCTCAGCAGGGAGTCTGCTTCTCCCTCTGACCCTCCTCCCTCTCATGCTCTTTGTCTCCCATTCTCTCTCTCTCAAATAAATAAATAAAAATCTTTAAAAAAATAAAAATAAAAATAAAAACCAACTTAAAATCCAGGAAGACTCAATGTGCCTATTTTCCTATGCCCCAGAAAAGGAGTTGGACGTTTATTTGAAACAGTGAAAATGCAGGTATCGGCAGGTATTGGCAGGTATCACATACATGGAGTTACAAAAGGAGTGTTCCTCTACCTCTTTTAACCTCATGTACTGTTTTGTTAACTAGAAGTACTTAATCCTCATGGCCCCCAAATTCCATCAGATTTAGGATGATTCTCATTCTCTCGTAGGATTCACAACTTTGGCCATGTCTAATTGCCAGTGTGGCAGCAGGCTTCAAAATTCAGCATGCATCAAAATCCCCTAGAGGGCTCTTAAAAAGAAAAGGAAAGAAAAGAAATGGACTTTGAGGTCCTGCTCCCAGAATTTCTACTTCAGTAGGTCTAACAATTTGCATTTCTAACACATAAATTTGATGCAGATGGTGCTAGTCCAAGAACCCTCCTTTGAGCTCATTGTTCTTTTTTTTTTTTTTTTTAAGATTTTATTTACTTATTTGTCAGAGAGAGCACAAGCAGAGGGAGAAGCAGGCTTCCCCCTGAGCAGGGACCCCGATGCGGGACTCGATCCTGGACTCCAGGATCATGACCTGAGCCGAAGGCAGTCGTTTAACCAACTGAGCCACCCAGGCGCCCCTGAGCTCATTGTTCTTGAGTTAACTCCTCAAGTAGAGATGCCTACAGCTTGTCCTAACCCCTCCCAACTTCTAACCCACCATCCTAATCTTCCCATACGCAGGGGCAGACATCAGCAGGTCAACTACTTGGGGTAAACAATCGGTCAATCACCTTCCCTTTCTTGTTCATATGCTAGGGTTTTCTTTTTATTCTTGTTTTTAGTCATTCACTTAGTCAACATGCATTTGACAACTTGCCAAGCATAGGCATTAAGTTAAGGTCCTGAGTTACAAAAGTGACTGCTGACAGACAGTCTGCAGTCTGATTAGGGACCTTCCTGAAAGCGCTGCATCCTGGGTAAGAAGGCAATACATTCAGGTGCCTCAGATAAATGGAATCATTACAGCATCAAGGGGATGGGGATACAGTGATCAAGCTTCACTAATCCACACACTATTTCTGTAGTATTTTTCTTTCAATTCCTTCTCTTAAAAATATATTAAATTTATTTTAAAGGGGATCATTATATCACTACCACAAAAGTTAAAACAATACAAGTTCTCATGAACAGAAGGTAACCAAAAATAAATGAAGATATCTACAACAAGACAAGTCCATTAAATTCTGGCTAGATATTGTTACCTACAGAAAGGTCGGTACTTGGGGTTTTCTTAGTGGAAAAAAGGGAAATGAGCAAATACTGGGAGGATATTAAAGGCATTCTAACAAGACATGAAATGTCCACTTTGATGCTGAAAGAAAATGGGGAAAGGGAGCATTTTTCATTATGTAATTTGTTGTTATTTACTGCTGTGTCAAAAATGCTATCCATAATTTTATTAGGACCACCAGTATGATTTACCTCCCTTTTTCAGAAAATAAATAAGTAAATAAAACTCAGCTGGAAAGAGCCAGGAAAAAATGGGATTGACAGACTGGAGTGATAGTCTTTAACTACTAAGAAATTGAGAAAGCCAGGGTGAGGAGGATGTATCAAAATGTGGTGTACAGGACAGAAAGATGGACTTGTAGCATGAACTGTGCCTCCTTTAAGGAGTCACCTCAGCTCATCTGTATTCCCCCCAGCTTGGAAGGGTACCTTTGACTCTAATATGTTTTGTTTTTCAGTTTTATTGAGATATAATTAGCATATAACATTATATTAGTTTGAGGTGTACAACATAGTGATTTGATATATGTATATATTGAGAAATAGTTACCACAATAAATTTAGTCACCTCACAGTTTTTTTTTTTTTCTTGTGATGAGACATTTAAGATCTATTCTCTTAACAACTTTCAAATATACAATACAATATTGTTAACTATACTCATTATGTTATACATTACATCCCCAAAACTGATTAATCTTATTACCGGAAGTTTGTACATTTTGACCATCTTCATCTGTTTCCCTTATCTCCCACTCTTTGCCTCTGGCAACCACAAATCTGTTCTCTGTTCCTGTTTTGTTTTTAGATTCTCTATATAAGTGAGATCATCCAATATTTGTCTTTCTCTGTCTGACTTGTTTCACTTCACATAATGCCCTCTGGGTCCATCCATGTTATCACAAATGGCAAGATTCCATTATTTGTTATGGCTGAGTAATATTCCATTTTATAAATAAATGCATTTTCTTTATCCATTTATCCATTGTCTCTATGCCCTGTCTATTGTAAATAAATCAAATGGTAAATAAATCCAATAGATCAAATTATAAATTTGAACCTAATGCTCTTAATGCAAAACAATGGCCAGCTTTTCATGGAAAACGTTAACAAGTATTTCAAAAGGTGTTCTCATTGCCTGGAGTATCTGTCTTACCATTACATGAAAATGCAACTAGAACAATAATATCAAGGATCACATTTTATTATAATGACTGTATATGTGATCCATGCTTCTGATGTAGGAATTGGAGAATATTGTATCATTGAGAAAGTACCCATGGATGTAATTTATCACCTTAGCTAGGCAGAAAAGTAAAGATATCGACTTCTTTTCTTGGCCACTAATGAAAATTGTGAGTTGAACTTAGAATGAGAAAAGCAGTTTGACATCAACAGTAAGAGTAGCTAATACCATCACTCTACCTCTAACACCATTACATATCATTTAAATCCATATTTACTGGATGGAAATAAGAAGGAGAAGAAGATGAAGACGACGACGATGACGACGACGACGACGACGACGAAGAAGAAGAAGAAGAAGAAGAAGAAGAAGAAGAAGAAGAAGAAGAAGAAATAAAACTTATTTTATACTAATTTTTTCTAACTTTCACATGCATTATCTCTATTTTTAAACTCATTTAGCAAATAATGAAATTTGATCCCAGAGACTGTGTTAATTTACACAGCTCACCTTTTCAATTTGTCACAATTTGAAGCCAATTCTGATTCTCAGTCCCCATTCAATGATAACTAGTTGTAATAATTATAGTATTTGTAATACTAATAATAATAATAGCATCTGTTGAGTGCTTATTATGAGCTCTTTTACATGAATTATTTAATCTTGACAACAGTCTATGAAGCAAATATTATTATTTGTCTCCTAATTTTCTAGATGAGGAAATGATGCTCAAAAAATTTAAGTAATTTTCCGAAGGTTATATAATAAATGGCAGAGCTGGGACCATACACAGAATCATTTTCATTTTGTGAACTTTGGAGCTCTTATGTGTCTGTTCTCAAACCATCTTGAATGTATTTTGAAAGCATATCTAACTCCTGGATATAGACATTGTTATGGAACAAATATCAGCTATTAATGTTCATATGCACCTCCAAGAACCAAAGCTCTGAAGTTTTCTCTGAATCACCTGGGGCATTATCCTGTCTCTACCTCCCATTGCCACATACTCAGGGAGGCATTAACCATTAACTCCTCTCATTAAATGAATTCCTGCTAGGGGGTTAATAAGATGCTGTTGTGGCTTTGTAATATCATTTGCAGGCAATATTTGCATGTAGGATTTTTTATTTCCTGATCCCAAAACAAACAGCTTCAGGTACTCCTCAGTTGATGGTCGGGAATATGATCTTCTATTCCCCATATTCCTTTCTGTGAAGTCAGTCCCAAAATGTAGGCTCTTAACCAACCATACCATAACCAAAATGCTTAAAAGTTCTACAAAACCTGACTTCTTAGTTTTAACGTATCTACCTCCAACTTATAGCAATTATATTGCTTTTTTAAAATATCTGATTTTTTTTTTAAAGATTTTATTTATTTATTTGACAGAGAGACAGCGAGAGAGGGAACACAAGCAGGGGGAGTGGGAAAGGGAGAAGCAGGCTTCCTGCCGAGCCAGGAGCCCGATGTGGGTCTCGATCCTGGGACTCCAGGATCATGACCTGAGCCGAAGACAGTTGCTTAACCAACTGAGCCACCCAGGCGCCCCAAAATATCTGATTTTTAAATAATCAAGTACTAAATGAGAATATCATCTGGTACCAAAAAACCCTTAAAGGTTGACATTCCCATAACTTCATTCTTCAAAAGGTAATTACATTTTTATGGTGGGATGTGTGTGTGTGTATGTGTGTGTATGAGTGTGTATGTTTTATTTTCCCTAGACCATTTTCTACTTATTTACATGAATCTATGTATCCATAGAAAATACACAGTATTGGGGGTTTTTTGTTACTTTCACATAAATTGTATCATGGAATATACATCTTTATCATTTACATATTTTTTCCTATTCTAAGTGATTTAAGAAACTTTGCATATATATAGTTTTTACTTCATTCTTTTAGCTGCTGTCTGGCCTTCTGTAATTTGGATATGCTATAAACTCGCCCTTGTCTTACTGATGAATATTTAGGCTGATGGCAGTCTTTTACTATTTAAACAAAGTAGCAGAGAGTATCCTTGCCCAGCACATGCTTGTCCATCAGATCCTCCTCCATTTATGCAAAGTTTTTTCTAGGAATGATATAGAGGAGTGAAATTCTGAATTATAAGACATGCAGGTTTCAAATTTCCATAGCTGTATCCAATTGCTTTTCTAATTGGTTGTTCCAATATTTACACTCCTACTAGCCGCATAAAAGAGGGCCTATTTCCCCCACCCTCAGAACACCTAGTATTTCAAACGTCTTCTACTTTCTTGTGAATATTCTGAAGAAAGGGAGGGAGTGAGGGAGGGAGAGAGGAATAACAAGAGATTAAATATACTAGTGTTGCCCTAATTGCCTGTATTAGGGCTGTGATTCAGAAAGGGTGAAGCTCGGTTGGTCTGAAATATAACCCTTTTAACTTCATCATTTAGCATATTCCAGGCTTTTCACCTCAGTTGCCACTTCAGAGCCTGTCTCATTTATCTCTGCTCTCTCTAATATTAGCACCCATGGAAAAAAGACTCCACGAGGTGGGAGACCTGACAGTAGTGTGAAGTTGAAATGCTAGAGACAGAATTCTGTATTGCCAAGGGAGATGTACTGTGCCTCTGAATATTTAAAAGTTAACTTTTTACCTTTCCTGGGAATGCAATCAAAATGAGTTGTACACCACCCCCACCCCCAACACATCCTCCCCCATCCCCACTCCCAGGCAGCTCCTAAGGAATTAATGACCAGCTGAGGTTAATGAGTCCCCACTCGGCTCTGGGCCATCAACTCTCCCAGCTGGCCATTAATCCCCTAGAAATGCCCCATGCCTTGGTAGTTACTCCTTAATTATGGAAGGCATTAAGGATCAGGAGAGAATCCTGTGCCAAATGAAAAGGCTATTTTTCACTGGTGCTCAGCATGGGACACTTCAAGTCCAGGTGGCACCAGGAGACACAACCACACTTCTATTAAACCAACTGTTTCCGAGGAGGGGTCATCAATCTCTATTTTGTCCTTTGATCATCCAAATTCAAGTTGGCTATTCAAGGCTACCCTAGATCTGAGACCAAGCAAATAACTTGTTTCTAATGAATTCTTGATTAAACTGTTTGAGGACCAATACTTTGGACTCATTTAAGCCAGAGATAACTTTATCTTCATGTCTGGGAGGAATAAGTGGTTATCTATATGGTTGATTTTTTAAAGGAGTCTAGGAGTTCTCCTTTGCATCCATCTATTTCTCCCTTCTTACCTGTGTCTAAAACTAAGCTGTTAATTATTCCCTTGGGTCTGAATAGTAGATTTTAAAATGGATTACTCAGAAAACTAGAATTATTTCCCCATGGCCTTATTAATTTTTTTTCAGTTGACGGGGTTGAAGGCACTAGCCATTACATTTTATTAACCAAAGCAGTGCATATTTTTATCTGTTTTTAATGTGGAGGTCCCAGTGCCTGCAAATGTTGAAACTTGTTAGATGAAAGTATTAAGGTTAACATTAAAATGCAGGTTTGGGCTGCATTAACAAGCTGATTAACAAGCATTAACACTTCAGTCTGAATTAAGTTAGTGCAGAACCCAGTCCAAGGTGCTTGAGGGGGCCATCAGAGTGAGCCAGAGGCAGTACTGAGAGTTGAGGGAGTTGTACAAATAAAGCCTAAAGAAAACTTTACCTTCTTCACCACTTTGTCCCAGTTGAAACATGCCCCGTTATTTTTTCTAGCATGAAGATGACATTAGATTAATTTGAAGTTAATACTGTAGCACACAGAAAGCCTACCTTTAAAACAGGAAGTACAAAGTGAGGCATTTACAGTATCTCTGTCTAGGGCTTTTGAGACAGAGAAACTGGGCACAAGTCCTGATTCTGCCCCTTGCTTAATGATAGGACTCTGGGCAAGTGCCTTTACCTGCCTAGGGAAAAATAATGCCTCCTCTATGTTGTGAGGCCAAAAGACAATAATGCCTATGAGAAATTGTGCACAGTTCTTCATAGTTAATGCTTAATATATGGCATTTATAGACAGATTTAATCCAATGTCTTTAATGAAAAATAACAATCACATTAAAGTGAAATCTTGGAGTCATCTTTGCCTTTTTCTTTCATTTGCCCTCTAAATCTAATCTGTCATAAAATCCACTCTGTAAGTTTGTGCACATGTGTCTTTGCTGCCCCCACTTCTGCCAATGAAACTTTCCCAATTAATCACCCCTCTAGCTTCTCCGTTTGGACCACTTAACAACTTGGTCCAAGCTCTTATCTATCGCTCCTTCCGATCCTACTGTTACCAATCCTCTACTGATCTTCTGGCTTTCTGTGTCTGTCTTCAAAGCTTTCTTCCAAATGATGGAGTTAAGTGTAACACACTAGGAGAAATCCGGAATTATTTTTTCTTTACTACTTATCCAAATCCTCCACATCTTATAAGATTCAACTCTAACCCCATCACTTTCTTGCACTTGGCCCACAGCACCCTGCCCTCTGAAATCCTATTAGCCTGTAGTATTCATATCACTCATCACCCATCTCACATTCACTTGGATTATTTTGCTTTTCTTTTTCTTTTCTTTCTTTCTTTTTTTCTTTTTTTCTTTTTTTTTTTTTTTTTTTTGGTATGTGTGTACAAACCTTGCCTCCTTATTCATGTTGTACATTCAAGCAATTGCTTACATTTTTCATTCACTGACTATTCTCTGAGTATTCTTTTTAGCATGGCTTTCATTTCCTAGGCAATACACATGGCTCCAGGGATAAAATAGTTACAAAAGAAAGGCACAGTTCTTCCTTCATGAAGCTTATGGGTTCAGAGGGAGATATACAAGGTAGATGTCAATGAAATGATCACTAATGTTTACATAATTTTAATTTGCAGAAGGAACATACAACAGAAGAATCTAAGCTTGAGGAGCAAAGAGAGTTTACTTGAAGAAAAGATTGAAAAGGAGTTATCTGATTAAGAGTTACCTATTTGAGGAGGGTAGTAAGAATAACCCATACAAAAAAGAACAGAGTTATCAAGGATCAATGGCAAGACAATGGACAGGAGGAACTGGAGAGTAGATTGGAGGAACTGGAAGGCCCATGGGGCTAGAGCCAGGGAATAATGGAGAAAAGGTGTGAAATAAGGCTGAAGAAAGAGATAGCTTATTACGGTGTCTACAGTTTCTCCTAAGAGAAATGGTATATATTTATTGTCTCATAAAGGCTCCATGCCTTCCACTTTCCTGGTGAATATCTGTTGAATGAATGCCTAAATGAAATGGTGATGTTTATATAAATGCTATTTGTTCCTCGTGTGTAATTGGAGAATGAATAGGAAATCTGTAATGCTTTATTGGCAGGATTTTCAAGGGCTTAGATTTCTGACCCAGCTTCTAAACTGATAAAAATACTATGAATTATGTGGAAAAACAATGAAATAAAAAGGATAAAGCAAAGGGAATGTATTCTACTTAGAAAGAATTATTGAATGTTTAGTTCCAGAAGTGAATGATTTAAAAGAGGATATTTCCTTTGCTCTTATTTTTTAAGCTATGCCAAGTAAAATATCTCAAAATCTAAATAAATTCCCACTCCAACTTCTATAGTGACTTTATACAGTGTCTGTATAATTGTTCAAAATAAATCTTCATGACTTTGCTGCATTTTGTATCGGGAGCTTAGCTTCTTTAGTAATGAAAACAAAGTTTAACATGACTTGACAAGAAGTCCTCCTTTCCTATAGATGAGTACTGTTGGTATTGAACATAAAAACACTGAAGTATATAAGTATATCATCTCCCTATAGGCTAGTGAAGAAGAAAAATCTTAAGAATGATTTGACCGCGTTACCTGAAATTATAACACACTTTTGGGTTAAGTCAAGGCAGAATCTTGACTTAGTATCTGCATGCCTCACTCCTTACCTCCCATTCTAGGATGCTTTATTACATGGAGTGGATATTTTCCCCCTTCCTCCTCCTAAGACATTATCTGGTCTCTATCAAAGATTAAACCCAGTTCTTTAGTCAGTCCAGGGCGACACATCTATTTAAAGCATTAATGGATAATCAGACTCCTCAGGGAAATTTAATGTGGTTAAAGAGTAATAAAGGAACTTTCCAATAGAACATAAACAATACCATAATGAAGAATATTAAATCATATGTTTTGTCACTGAGCCATCATAGAGCCAATTTAAAATTATAATAAATTTGCATTTGGCACTTGCTAGAGATTGGCAAATTTATTCATGTGAAAAATAGGGAATATAGATTAAATGTCTTTGGATTTCCCTGTTAGGGAGCACTAAAAAATAATCACTCTTGTATAAAGATACCTTTATCTATCTATCTATCTATCTATCTATCTATCTATCTATCTATCATCATCTCTCTTTTTAATATATACAAACATAAAACACACATACATTCTTAATCCATAAAATGTGCTTTACTGACTCAAAAGACATATTTTAATTGAAGCATTTCAACACTTGAAAATTAATGACAAGCAACAGAAAAATTAGTGATTTGATTTTAAATGCCTCTCTCCTCCCAGAAACTGGCTAGCATTTTGTTCCAACACATGATGTATGATGTATGAAGGGGACTGGACAAAGAGAGAAGCAGCGTGAGCCAGGAAGAGTGATTCAGAATTGGCTGGTGCAAAAGCCAAAATGCACCCAGACTGTCTCCTCAGCAGCAAACAGGAGACAATCTGGTCACCTTTAAATGACTGGCAACTGTACCCTACAACCAGTTGCTGGCATTAGTGGAGCTGGTTTTTATATCTTTCCCTCCATTTCCTGAAAGGTCTCCTGACTTCTTTTTTTTCCCCAAGAAAAACAGCAATAATCCAGGACAGGACACCCTACCCCCTTTGTGACCTACAGTTTCTTTTGCCTTCTAAGAAGGCAATACCAAAATTTATGAGCTTGTTTTCAATATCACTTAGTGACGACATGCTAATAGCTCCAGAAGAATAGTACGATTTGGTATTTTTCCCAGAAATTATATTTTTACCCAGAAATTCCACTCCCAAGTGCTTGTCTTGATGCATACTGGGATGTCTCTCTTAATGTCACCTATTATATAAAAAATTAGAAACATCTTAAATGTTGAACAATAGGAAATTGGTATGTAGTGAATGGAAGTGATGTACACGTATGTTTATTGAAATGAAGGATACTCAAAATAGATCATTAACAATGAAGGTAGGGTATAAAACAGTATAAATGCACACACACATAAATATACATATACATATATAAATAGTAGTTATAGTTGAGGTGATGGACAATTTTTAGACTTTTCTGGGTTTTGTGTGTTTTGTTTTTACAGTCAGCATATATTACCCGTATAATCCTGGATAAGAGTAGCAATAGTAATTTTTTTTTCTCTCTTTAAGTAAATACGTCTAATAGTAATAGAATTTCCAATGGTCAAAGAAGATAGTTTTCTTACACAATGTGTTATTGATCAGGGTTCTCCAGAGAAACAGAAGAGAGACAGACAGACAGACAGAGACAGAGAGATAGAGAGACACAGAGAGAGAGAGAGAGAAGAGAGAAGGAGAGAGGGAGGGAAGGAAGAAGACAAAGAGGGAGGAAGAGAGGGAGAAATTTATTATCAGGAATTGACTTACACCAGAATTATGGAGGCTGGTAAGTCCCCAGATCTGCAGCCAGCAAGCTGGAGAACCAGAGGAGCTGATGGTGCACTTGCAGTCCGAGTCTGAAGGCCTGAGAATCAGGAGGGCCACTAGTTTGTGTTCTAGTCTAAAGGCTGGCAGGCTTGAGACTCAGGAAGAGATGATATTTCAGTTTAAGTCCAAAGGCAGGATAAAACTGATATTCCAGACTGAAGACAGTCAGGGGAGAGGAATTTCTCCTTACTCCTGGGAAGGTCTATTTGTTCTATCAGGTCTTCAACTGATTGAATGTGGCCCACCCACATTAGGGAGGACGATCTGTTTTACTCAGTCTACGTAAATGTTAAATTTATTCAAAAACACCCAACAGAGACACCCAAAATAATATTTGACCAAATATATGAGCATTTTGTGGCCTAATCAAGTGAGCATATAAAAGTAACCCTCACATACAGAATTTCTTAGACCTTATCTATTTTCCATGCTCTGAACCAGAGAAATATTGTAGATTACAGAATGGTTTTAATTCAACAACAGAAAATGAAGAAAGAAGTTTCCATACAAGGCAGTCTTTATGTTACCTACGCTCACTCTGTGTTAAATAAAATTTTGAATGGTTTGTTTCAGAGAAAATCTGAAGAATTGAGGGATTTTGCAAAATAATTCAGACAATATCTTTCTATTGAGCCATTTTCTTTGAAATAATGGGTTATTGTCCAATGCTGTGATTGACTTTTTACATTAATCCTAGGCAGTGGTACATTTCTTGTGCCATCTTTTAGGCTTCTGAATAGAACTATAGTGGGAACATAAAAAGCACCATATAAAATCAGAGATTCTTTTTTTTTTTTTTTAATTTTGTTTTGGTGGAATAAGTGCCCAGAGAGAGAGAGAGAGAGAGGGAGATTTTGGTTTTGATATTGATTTTGGTATTTTAACCATCAAACACTTATTATAATTTTTAATGATCTTTTTTTTCTGCTAGGTAATTATATTAATCTGCTATTGCTGCTTTAATAAATTGTGGCTTAAGCAGTAAAAATGCATTATCTTTCAGTTCTAGGGGTCAGAAGTCCAAATAGTCTCAATGAGTTAAAACCTAGGTGTTGGCGAGGCTGCATTCCTTTCTGGAGGCTTTAGGGGGATGATCTGTCTCTTTGCCCTGTCCAGTTTCTGGGAGCCACCCCTATTCCGAGGTCCCTGCCCCTTTCTTCCATCTTCAAAGACAGCAGTGATTCATTTCTCTGTATCTTTCTTTCATGGGCACATCTTCCTCTGACTGACTGTCTCCTCTGCCTCCTTCTTTCAGTTTTAAGGACCCTTCTGATTACATTGGACCCATGGAGATAATTCAGGATAATCTCTCCATTTTAAGGTCAGCGATTAGCAAACTTAATTCCATCTGAATCTTAATTGCTCTTTGCCATGTAACCTCACACACTCGAGGTTCCTGGGATTAGGACATGGGAATCTTTGGAGGACCATTATTCTTCCTACCACAATAATTAAATCTTTTCCACTGAATAGAGCCTCATGGGGACTTTAATCAAGATGTCCTGTCCTCCCTAGTCGGAGAGCTGTCATGTAACTGAGGCAAAGCCAATTGTGCTTTATTCTACAAATTTATACTAAGAAAAATGATCAAAGACTGAGAAAGTTGGAGCATATTAATTTCAGTGGTGGAATCTGAGACTATCATAGAGTGCCTCTCACAAAGATTCTCTGGAGCTACTGCCCCCTGTTGTTTATCAGTTTTCTTGCCTTATTCTTTATTTTTCATTTATTTCTGGGAGCTCCCATATCTTTCCATTGAATTCTGTTTTTCCTTAATTTTTAGCTAGGGTGAATTTCCTTGGCTTACAACAAAATAATCCTAATGATACAAGGGAGATGGAGGATAATTAGAACCACCTTCCAAGTGAATAAATATGATTTATTTTATACCACTGTGCTTAAATATTATAAATACTCTAGATAGCAAATGGAATTTCATACTTCTCTAATAGCACACATGTAGAATTACAAAACTGCATTGTCGTTCCATTGGACTGATCATAGAGATGAATTAAGGGACAATGTTGTTATTTATGTATTATTTCTATTTGTTTAAATGAACTCATGGCCCCAAGGCCTATGGGCATGTGTACAAAAATTAATAAACACAAGACTAACTTCTCACAGCAGTTTCCGGAAACCTCACTGGCTTTTGAGATTCTCCACTAAGTATAAATAAAAAAAACAACTATAAAAATCTAGGGTGCCCAGAGGGCTTAAAATCTATGCAAAACAGATTTTATTAAAAAATAAAACTAAAAGTTGGCCTTGTTGTTCTTTCATATGTGGTTTTTACTGAAGTAAACTGTAATGAAATTCCTTTAAATGCTACACAAAGAATTCGAAAAGATAAATGGCTGCCTTAGTAAGAGGGTGTTAAAAAGAATCAATAACAAGTACCTCCCACTTTTTTAAAAAAGATTTTATTTATTTATTTTAGAGAGAGAGAGCCAGGAACAAGAGGAGGAGGAGGGGAGGGGGGGAGGGGCAGAAAGAGGAACACAGGGAGAAGCAGGTTCCCCGCTGAATAGGGAACCCCATGGGGCACTCAATCCCAGGACCCTGGGATCATGACCTGAGCCAAAGGCAGACACTTAGACTGAGCCACCCAGGTGCCCCATATCTCCCAGTTTTTAAAGTTTGTGTTATGCTACTTTGCTTTTATAGAAGACCTACCTCAGTACCTGGTTTTGCTACCCAAATGAAATCCCAAGAGGATTTTCACTTTTACAGAAAAAGGTGAAAAGCGTAAAGAACGTTCAGTGTTTGTTTTGCAGTGAGCTGTTTTAGAGGCAGCTCACCGCCCAGAGCATGAGAGGGGCCCTGTCAAGCTCCTTCCTCAGGAACCACACTCAGCATCTCAGGATCAAACCGCCAGGTCTTTGACCTGTGTCTGTGAGCATCTCTGGTTTGCCTTTATTTATTTTGTGCATCTGTTAGCAAGATGTGTCCTAAGGTATCAGGAACGCCTAAGAGAGGTTATTTCTGGGGGGTCTAGGAACACTCAGAATTTTTTCCATACTAATTAATGGTAACTGCTTCTTTATGCCATTTTGCCTTACCAAAGTTTTCATAGGAACGCTCTACTTTTGGATAGTGGGGGAAACCTGTGTAGGATTTTAGTCTTGGTTGGGTGATTTAAGGAGGGTCTAAAGCAGTAGGGATTTGCTCTAGATTAGATGATGTCAGAAAGTGGGGGCAGTTCTAAGATTGGATATCTCAATCAGTCTTATCCAGAGGAAGGGAGACCACCAGAAAGATAAATCTGCAATTGGTATAGAAGTAGCAGTCATTTGGGCCAAGAAAGGGGGCATTTGGTATTTTGTGGATGGTACAGTGACCTTATTTTTGTCTGTGCTTAGCAAAATTATTAAACGGTCTTGCTTTGTCTCACTTTATCATGGTTTCAGAGTAACCTGTTTTAAGGTTAGTATTCTGTGAGAATTGTATGTCTAAGAAGAGAATAACACAGTCTAGCTCTAAGTGTCAGTCTAGGTTCTAAATGTCAGCAGCTACCTCTTTTCTTCCCTTTCTTTCTTTCTTTCTTTCTTTCTTTCTTTCTTTCTTTCTTTCTTTCTTTCTTTTTCTTTCTTTCTTTCTTTCTCATTCCTAAACATCCTACAAGATGCTGTATAGGCCCCCACAAAAAAGAAGTATCCAACCTAGAATGTCAATAGGACTGAGGTGGAGAAATATTCTGCTAACTGAAAGTAATTATAGTAATAATAATAATAATAATAATAATAATAATAATAATAAATTTTGGGATTATATTTTGTGAGGTGATTTTTCTGAGGTTACAAGAAAGAAAAAAAAAAAAAACACCAAATTTCCCAAACTATTCCTTCTACCAGTTACTTATTGCTTTAAGTGGAGGTTAATTAACACTTCTCACTGGGGTACCACAAAAAAATTTCCCGATGGGTTTGCCTGAGACCCGGGGTATCTGGAAGAGAGGGTAGTCCAGAGGTAGAGGGAACCCAATAAGGGTACTCTGAAATGGCTGTAATCCTTGAGTTGCACTCTGAACCAAAATCCCTCACTATCTGTCCTTGTCCTCCCCAAGGCTTTGTACCTGCTCATTTCTGTCACTTAAGATGCTCTTGTACCATCTTCAAAAAGCTAGCTCCTTCTTATCATTGAAGTCTCTGCACAAATATATTTGATCACACACACCCCACCTCCATCCAGTCCTATTACTCTGTCTTAATTATTTCATAAGGATTATACTAAGTGGACTTATATCATTTATTACTGTATTTGCCTATATTTTCCAGTAGAAAGTAAACTCCATGAGAGCCCCAGCCTTGTCCATTTCACAGCCATATCCCCCTTACCTACAGCAGTGCCTGGCACATGCCAATAAGTGCTCTGTGATGCTTGCTGAATAAATGAATGAGTGAATGAATTAGTCTTGGCTTCATCTCTGTTCCTGTGAAGCCATATGGTCAGAATCACAACCAAATGCTATCCTGGGAGAAAGAAGAGCATGCTGAGACTGTTGCTTCTACAGTAGTGGGACGTAAAACCCCCCACACAAAAAAATAAAATAAAAAAAAAAAAAAAAAAAAAAGGAGAGATACTGGAGAAGTTTTCTTCAGTTCTATGAAAGCAAAACAGAATCAAACAAAACATCAGGTGCTGATAGGAAAGGAGAGAAGTTTGATGGCAGACAAATGAGGGGGGGAAACTGAAACAAAAACCACAGAGATTTCATTGTTTTGTTTTGGATTTTTATGTCTGTCTTTAAGACATTTTTTTTCTCGAGACAGAAAATCAGAAAAGTGCTGCCAAGAAAGTCAAAACGAAAGAAAAAGGAAGAAGCCAAAGGATAAAAAGACAGAAGACATTTGATGATACTTGACAAATCATTGTATATTTAAAATCAGTAGGGTCAGATGACATGAATTCTATATGTTCAGAGACTGATACATAATTTTGCAGAATATCCTATTAATTTCTAGAACTTTTAAAAGGCAAAGAATGGTTCCAAAAGAAAAGAGTATATTTAGACCTTGCCTTAAAAAACAGGTGTTTGGAAAGGCAAGCATCCAGCTAATTACAGATTGGTCAGCTTAGTGGTAACAATCAAGAAGATACTAAAAGAAATTACCTTTCCCCCAAAAAATCATATTTCGAGCCCCTGGAGAGGAACACAGTTCTGAGAAGCAAACAAGATTTTGTGAAGAGTGAATCATGCCAGACCAACTTAATTTTCTTCTATGATAGACCGGCGGGCCGTGAGATAAAGGGGAAGTAATAGATGTAATCTACCTCGATTTCATTGAGGCTTCTGATTCTGTCCTACATAGCATTCTCATCAATGAGCTAGGAAGATTGGTCTATGCTGTACCACTATTAGGAAGGAGCATAAATGCCAAAAGACTGCCCCAGAAGGATGGTTATCTGTGTCTCAGGATAGAAGCATGTTTCAAGGACTGGTAGGGCATTGTAGCCCACAGTATGTTAGGAGAGAGCAATGGATGGTTTAGCAACAAGGGGGACACAGGAGGTCTCGTGACTACCTTTATCATTAATTATTGTATCTTTGAGGAGTTTGCTTCCTTTCTCTGGAGCTCAGTTTCACAACCTGTAAGATGGGTGAGTTAGAGCAGATATTTCTTAGGTCCCTTTGAGCTCTAAACTTGTATGATCCTTTGGTTAATATTATTTTAGGAATTTCTTCATGATTTGGGTAATAAAATTGAAGGTTCTCATAGACATGTGGGCTGTTTCAGCATTATTTACAACTTCCATTTAACAAAAAACATTACACAGGAGAGGTTGCCCTTTTTCTGGTAACTCTCATATATATAGTTTTTTCATTTGCATAGTAGTTATTTTGAGTGTTTGTCGAATGCCCAATACGTGCTCAATGACAGGAAATGAAGGAACTCAATTTGTCAAATGTAGCAACTCTCACCTTTTATGTATCATACATAATATCTATATCAAAGTTTTCTGAAAAGCAATAATTACAGAAGAATGTTAAAATGAAGTATTTGCTAACAGATTAAAAACAAGGACTAATATAAACCGTAAGCTTAAAAAATTACATTTAGAGTCATGTAAATTAATTATGTTTGCTACTTAAATTATAGCAAAATGGTTTATTGCAATAAATTAAAACTCAAATGCATAAAATCTAGACCTCACTTTCATTGACTTAAGAGCTACTTGCCTATTAAAAGCCTATGCGATTTTCTTTTTCATTAAGTAGTTTATTCAGAAAGCTAACCAACCTTGGTCAACTCCAAACTATTCTTAATTCCTGAGAGCTGATTGATTTCTTACAACTTTAGCTAGTTTATATGGAAAGCATATCTTCAAATTTCTTGTAAAAAGCACCCAGATGGAATAACATCCTAAGGTGGTAATATCCTTATTGTTCATTACTTTACTTTTTAAGTTGGCATTTCAGATTAGTTAAGCATTTGATATAGCTCATGTTTATGCAAGTGTTTACAAATTAGAAAAGCTGTTAGCAGCATTTAATTTGTTTGAATATATATATTTAATTTACTGCTTCTAATGGAAAGAAGCTTAAGGGAATTTAAGAGTCATAGCCTTATTGATAGACATTAAGCATATGCGGAATGCAGTTTTTATTGCTAATATTTTACATTTGCTGCATGCCAACACTTAGGTACAGTAAAGAAGGCTGTGTAATTCCAAAGGCAGGAATGTGTGCTGTACATGCAGAGTGTTTATATCACTATACATATTTATCTTTTTGTCGGCTTTTTCACTGCCCTCTAAATGAAATGTGTTTTCCTCCCACTAATTTCCTCACACTAGTGTTATAATGAGAGTGGAATGCTCCTCTGATCCTTTGGCATGAGATTTGTCTAATCACACAGAAATTCTGGACACAGCTCAGATCCTGTCATGACAAATATCATTTCAAGCTTTTGCCAATGGCCAGTTTACCTCCAGGACTATGTGATTAAAATGAATCATTTAGAACAAGATATCATCCAGCTATCTTTCTGAAACTCATGCAAAGGGTTTACGTTGATCAGGATTCCTACTGATCCATCTATAGACACACTGCTCCTGGCTATGGATCTATGAGTAATGATGACTTCATCATTACTCTTTTTGGAAATTATTTGATTTCAAACTGAACAAAATCACTTATTCAGACATGATTTAGGCACCTACTTTGTGCCAGGTTCTGAGCTGAGTGCTGGGAGTGCACAGGTGAATAAGAAAAGGCTCTTCTCATCATCATTTCTGAAATGGGCTATTAGAGGCAGCCTTCTGTCTAATTTCCCTGACCCTGATTTTACTGGTCCCTTCCGATTTATCCTCCACCCATCCATTAAAAGCAACCCATCTCAAAAATAAATCAGAGCATGTTGGACCTTACATTTAAACCCTCCAATGACTGCGCTGTCTCCCACAAGATAAAATCTGGGCTTTCAAACATAGCATCAAAGGTCTTTCATAATTTGGCCTCTTTGCAGTACCATTTGTCACCCTCCTCACTATACTTTTTGCTCCAATAACACTGAACTGTTTTTTAGTTCCTCTATACACTTTTTCTTGCCTTGCTTATTCTATCTCTGGCAAAAATTCTCTCTTCATGTGCTATCTTCTGTTCTTCCTTCAAGACTCAGTTCAACCACATCTACTTTTCTTATCTCCTTTCCAGCCAAGGACCAGGCAAATTGGGGCCAACTGTGTTAAGGCATTTGTTATGCCACCTACATATTTCCATAACGGCAGTTAACCACCTTGTTGTATAATCACATGTCTATTGTTTCAACTCCCCCACTAGATTGATGTTTTTGTCTTTGTTTGAAATCAGTGACTGTGTTTTTTTTCATTTCAATAATACTAGTTAGTTCTTTTTAAAATTCCCACCTGTTTTTATTTCCTCTGGGCATGAAATTAAAAAAAAAAATTCTGTCCCATATTTCAGGTGTCATTTCTTCATTTATCTTGAAAGATCCTAAACATATTCAGTTTAAATTCAATTTTTTTGTAGACTCTTCAGTCATTCCCATTTATATTAGAGTGAATTAATCGCCTGATTGTCAATTTTGTGATCTGCATGTTGCTACTTTTCCCAATCAGTTTCAGAATTTTGGCTTTAAGTTTCATCTTCAGTGGAAACCTCCCTACAACATTCAGCCCTTGAATAGGCCCCTTGAATCCAACGGTCCAAACCAAGTCCTTATAGTCTCATAGCTGTGCCTCAGGATTCCTGTCCTGTGAGGTTCATATCCAGTCATCAAACCAGTGAGCAGCCTGCCCATGTTTGACAGAGAGAAAGACTGTGCCTGTTCTTATCCTTTTAATTTAGCCTCATATAAGCTTTAACTGCAGGCATCACTCAATCACATTTTGTTTCCCAGGCACAGAAGGGGTGCTTCAGCCTGTCGTTTTTAAAAATGAACCTGGGTTCAGTCTGTATGAGGTATGAGACAATTCTAACTCCCACTATATCACCATATACATACTCTTTACCACTTCTATTCTGAGACTCAATGCCCAGGAGACTTTGAGAGAGGTCAGTCTTAGTTAACACTTGGAGTTTCTGTTCCATTTCTCATCTTCAAATTGTTCATCTTTGGGCCATGGTTATGTATTTTTACTTTTACTTTTTAATATTTTACTTAACAATCTTATATTTATAATGAAAGGAGGAGGAATCAAGGAGTGAACTGGTATGTTCATCTGTCATCTTCATTTTCCTTTGAGGAAATAAGTAAAATGGGAAGTGGGGGCATAAGGGGGCTGAAGGAATGGGATGAGTCAGTTCAACAAATAAAAATGAGAATATTCTAGTGTAAGAAACGGTGTTAAAACCCAAGAGGATGGGCTCCCCCTGCTCTTTGTGTAAGAAACAGTGTTAAAACCCAAGAGGATAAGGCTCCCCCCTGCTTCTCCCTCTCCCTCTGCCTGCCACTCCCCCTGCTTGTGTGCTCTCTCTCTATCTCTGTCAAATAAATAAATAAATAAATAAATAAATAAATAAATAAATAAATCTTAAAAAAAAAAAAAACAAGAGGATGGAAATACTAATAAGATAGAGGCCTTGATCCTCAGGGGTTAGGATGATATATACTTAATCTTATCGATTCATAAAACACACAGTTATTGAGTACCTAGTCTATGGCACATGATTTTAAAAAATTAATAATGTGGAAAGTTTGAGGAATCTAAGCTATCTGGAACACCGACCTTATGATTAAACTGACACTAAATGATGAGTTGAAACTAACCATTCAACAAGTAGGGGTATTCTCAAGAGAGGTAACGGCATGCAGGAGGCCCTAGATGTTGAAGAGAGTGTGGTGTTATGGAAGTACAAAGCTAGTTCAGTGAAGCTAGAGCAGAGATGGCAAAGCTCAGGTCGTCCAACCCTTTTGCTGTATTCAGTCCTGTCTACAAAGAGATTATTTCCAGTAATGGAAAATGCCTCTTAGACCCTGCAACTCTATTTTCGGCCACTAATGTGTTCCCTAGGTATTCACAATGATGCCTGGGTACCTCCTTCTTTTCACCCTCCTTTAGATCATTTGGTATTAAACAGCCCAAACTGAAGTTTTAAGAGCTGATATAATTTTCCTTCCAAAGATCTCATGTCAAGTATCTCCAAATTGTTTGGAATCCAATTGAATAAATTATAATGTATGCGACTATCTTTTCTCTCCCAACCTATCATGAACTCTGAAATGATATGATGTCTCACTCATAAATTACTTAACACTGTTCAAATGCCAACTAATTCTTCCTGGTTGGCCAAAAATGAGTACAGGATGGCAGTTCCCCCAGGAAATTTCTCCTCTGGGAAATGAAGCTGTTAGCAAAGCAAGTCAAGGACCTGTTAGACATTCTGCTGTTAACCAAATGAGACTTCCAGCAGATGTCTGGAGAGTTGAAATCCCCATCACTACTCTGTCTTTTCTCTGCACTGATTTTACAATCTGTGTCTAGTAATACACCATACATTTCCTCCATGTGTCCCAGTATACTGTCATAAAGATAGCACTTCTGTGTTCTTCATTTGTCCTAATCCATATGCTCCTGCCCTCAGGTCTGGGGATTTCCATATGAATGTATATCTTCATGACATTTACCCCTGTTCTGCCTCCTGTCTAAGCAGTCTGTTTATTTAGGAGTGGGTATACCCTCCTATTACAATGTTATAACCCCCTTCCATTGAATTATATATAATATAGAGCCCATAAAATCCAGGTAATAGTTACAAAATCACCCCACTCTTGCTGGCCTATGTCCAATGCACTGTATCCAGTTTTTTTTCCCCTCAACTTCTTTCCAATAAAAATTACCAGGAATTCAGAGTTAAACTTTCTAAGTTCTTTCCTACTCTGGACCAGCAGTAGGGACCTCTTCTCAGAGTCTATTATCATGCAAAATCTCAGGCATCATCCCAGACCTACTAAATCAAAATCTGCATATTAACAAGATCCCTAGGAGATTTACATTAAATGCATATAATTTGCAGAGCACTACTCTATCATACCAGATTTCCCCCATATATCTAAACCTTATTCTCACTTCCTCATGCCATAAAACCTTCTGGATCAGCTTCACTTGGTCTCTCTGCAAGCTCACCAAAGGTAATCAATCTCTGTCCAAATTCATCCTTATAATATAGAGAAGATAGTTGATTCATTTGGCATTTAAATATGTGACACTGTTTGCACCATGTTTTCTCCAAATAGCAGACATGAATGTACCATTTCTTTCTTTCTTTTTTTTTTTTTTTTTAGTGTACCATTCTCTTGACTTTAACATATCTGGGTTCCACTGCCTATAACTGCTAAGAAAGTGCTGTATCACATAACCTACCACCTGTTTTGTAATGTTTACAAGATATTCTTAAATATTCTTAAATACTTATATTTTTAATTTAATATATTAAAAAAACTTAAATTTATCCTAAAATATATCAGCTGTTTTGAATAGAAGATAACTTTAAGTATATCTACCCCCCACCACCAAGAAAACAAAAACAGAAACAGAAACAAACCAGTATTATTAAATTCGAGTTAGATACCATTATCTACCAAAAACTCTGAGCCTAAGGCCTTTTCTTTGTTAGAAGGAGAGATTGTGAAATATTAAAAGTATGCTCAAGATGCAGAGCTCCAAAGTTTTTTTTCTTTGTTGTAAGGTGAAGCCCTGAAAAACTAGAAAAGGGAACTTTTCGCATGCAATGTGTTTCAAATGTTATTGCCCAACTACAATTAATCTTGCAGTCGAGTCTTTGGGAAACACCGTGCTATTCAACAAAGACTACCCGTCACTTGCGTCCTGTGGCGGTACTTGCTAATAGAGTTAGGATTATAAATCTGAGGGGAGTGTGTCTACTTTAATTAATTGGATCGGAGGGAAATTTTTAGCCACCTCTCAAAGATGACGCTTCCTTGACATATATCTACATGGTATTCAGAAGTAACCAGTGGTCATGAGTGATAAATGACTTGTACTGGTCTGTTTGCTACCATAAAATAGGGAGCCTCCTTATCAAAATGAGACTTACAGTTTCACATTCAGTGTGAAATCTTTCTTTGTGCCAGGCACACATTTGGAAACAACCTCTCTATTCTGCTTAGATCTCAGTGTTTATATTGGTACATTTTCCACAGTGACAAGTAATGTACAAGGGCAGAACAAAACATCACCACAGCCTTGCAAAAGCTTTATAATAACATTGTATTGCTTTGAACCATTCAATCAATTGTAGACATGGTTTAAATGTACAGAAAAACTAAATGCGATACCATGGGAAAAAATGAAAAGTATTTTGCAACCTAACTTCGGCATAAAGAGTTTGGGAGCATATTTTTTTTAAGAGAAGAAAGTTACACCTTGGCTCCCTGGATTATTATATTTCTAGTATGGCCATAATAATTTCTCTTTAAAGATTCAGAAACCCAGTATTTCACTCAACAAAGCATATTTTATGCTAATTAAAAGTGCCCAAGAAGTCATGAATTCCCTATGATCTTTATGGAGAGAAATCAATACCTGTATCTATTTCTATAAAACTCCAGGGTTTTACTGGTGGATATTAGAATCCAGAAAGGTAGGCTTTTATGTTGTGTTTCTTGTAATAATGAGCAATCTAGGGTCAAATAGAAGTCTCATGCAGAGTACAGAATAAAAGAGCAACTATGAACCATTGAAAAATAAATGCAGAATCAGATATTTGTAATGCTGCTTAAAGCAAGGCTAATCTTTATTCAACAATTTTTACTCACATATAAGACTCCCATTGTGTGCTGTCTTAGCAATGGATATATTACTGAGGTTCTAAAAACTCTGTATTAATGCAAAGAATTATGGTTTTATAACTCAGTGGGGGGATGCATGTACGCACACAGACACACATACACATAGACCCCAATCATTGCTATCTCTAGCAGCATTTATTATAATAGGAATTCTTGAAGTGTCTTGTTTTTGCTGCAATTCAAAACGATTGAAATGTTTTGAGGGGGGGACTGGCTGATACCTACATGTTCACCCAAGAGAAAATGACATGGATAGCTTTAAAGAGTGCTAAGATATCTCACTGCATGTCTCTAGTGGATACCATTCAGATTGGCTGCAATCATAATCCTAATCATCATTATGAAAAACTTAAAAGTCTATTTAATCATATTTGATTTTGTGTCCAATAAAATTATAACATAATAGTCTATCTGCTGCATTGACTGATATCACAATAGAATGAGTTTTATTGCTACAGATTCCTAATGTGTTTTCAGCAGATTTTTCTGAAGAGTGGGAAGAGGCAAGATTCAATGAAGGAATAGATTCCAAAAGAGCTTCCCATTGAATATTTATTTGAATATTAAGTTCGGTATTATAACCGCTGCTCTTCCTCAAATGATGCCATTTTTTTTCCTGAAGTGCAAGTGTTTCGATATAACAATGGAATTATTTCAGAATTCCACTTGTAAACTCATATATTACCAATTGGCTGATAAAAATTGGTGGCTCCATAGAAAGACATGGGCATATAAAACACACACATCCAAGCAACATCAAAAAAAAGAGTGAAATGATAAAATGTCATACTGCTTTTGGAAAATTAAAAGCAATTCAGTGAGAGTTGGGTAATTGACTATTATATCCTCTCGCAGGTAACTGTCATCTTTATTTGCCACTGCCGATAAGCTGGCAGTGACTCATATTAATCATAGATGAAGGTAGGATTCAGGATTTTCCTTTTCTGATTGCTGTCCTAAGTTTACCCTACAGAGGCTATTGTTAGTACCTTAGTGCCTTAGAATTTATTCACAGTGTTGGGCTGTGTTCTGAAGTCCTCTAGGAAAAAGGACTTCAAAATATACCTCTCCCTGTCCCTCTTGTTGAGAGCTCTTTTCTTGTGAGCCGGTGGGAAGTAGCATCGACAAATCTGTGCTCTTTGATAATTGACACATATAGGATCCCTGTGCATTCTGGTCCCTGCTGACTCAGGAGAAAGAAGATGACAGGGGGCGGTGTCTTGGGCGGGCCGTTTATGCTCAGGCTGCATGCTGAACACAGCTCCTGGGCAGCCATCATTTGTAGACCACCTTTTCATTGGAAAGTAGGCCTTCACCTTTGGCAGGTGGCTCTATTATACTAAGCAGCTCACAAATCTGGTGGGGAAGCGCCTCAAACTTTCTTTGAATGGTTGTGTTCCACATTCATAGGTGGTGTTCAGAAAACCTGCATGAGAGCAATAATTGTGCTCTCTTTAGAGGCAGTGGTGTGTCCTGAAAAGCTCACATGGATAAGCCATGTGTGGCCCCTAAAGCCATCCACCACACTTGTAACGGAACACACCAGAAGTCATAATAATGAAATGTTTGGCGGATTTTTCTCTCAGCTGCCTAATTATGAAGCTTATATTTTATAACCATTTGAAGTTTTCTCGTTGTTGTTTTTTTTTTGGAAGAGTTGCTATTTCTCTCAGCATGAAGGCATCCCACGTGGGTAGTTTACATAGTCACGGGAGGTAAAGTTTCGTTTTATCTTATTTTTAAGTTAGATATCATTCAGGTCTAGCTTTACCAGCAGGCTTTGGTCCAAGAAATACTGAAAGGAATGCACCAAAATCTCTTGCTTCAAAATACCTCTCCTTTATCAATATTTGAAATCCACAATTAGAGATTGTTTTTTAATATGTACAGATGTCTACACCCTTAAGATTTATTTATTAAAATCAAAAGATACCAGAAATGTGTAAACAATAAAGTTGTTCCTTACCTCAGTTCAAAAACATGTACTGAGCATCTCTTAGGTATCTGAAACTCAGCTAGGTCCCAGAAATCCAAGGAGTGGGTATATATTCACTTCTCTTCCAAGCAGCTGACATGAAGTTTATGCTGGATCTGGGGACTAGGTTAGAAACTAGACCCATGTTTGGAAAAAAGAGTGAGAGAAAACAGGTTTCACTTCCCTCACAATCTCAACAAGAAATAGACTCAGTTACGTTTAGTTAAATTGTACACTTGATACGTCATTTGGTGCCTAATATGTTTTATGTACATTCAGCAATAAGCTTAGGCATAAAATAATAAGGGGGTGGAAAAAAAACCACTCAGAATTATATAGCAGTTATTTAATGTTTAATATATGAAATACCTCATGTTTAAGGATGACCCCACTATCAAGCCATATTGCCAGATACTGTAAACAGATATAAATTGTCAGAGCAGCAAAAGTACACAGTGACCCTGTGTTCAACTAAGCACAGCATTCACTATAGTAGTTAACCTTTGACTGTAGTAATAAATTAATGCAGATCTCCAAAAAACACTCCTATGCAAAAATCACTCTGGAAACACTGATGCATAATAATAAAAGTCTAACAGTGACTTGACCTCCAAAGCTTATGGCTAGGGGAGGTATCATGATGTAGTGTTGAACTAGGGAGGAGCATATGTTCATTAGGAAGGTTGTTGAACACTAGACATCTTATATTTTATGGTTAAATTCTGCCACAGCCAAAGAACAGCAACTTGTGTTATAAAGACAACAATGTCAGGTGTTCCAACCTATTTTAGTAACACCCCTTTATTACTGAAAGTGCCTCCGGTAAATGCCCAAATTGCCTATTTGCACTAAATAAAATGTCACTTTGTGAATAAATTAGGCATTTTATGCTACCTTCTGTATGTCTAATGACATCCGTTGTAATATAATGTTTGCTTGTCTCTAGAGGCTGGCTCTAGAAATCAGCTTGCACCTGTGGCTTTTGGGAGATATTAAGTAGAGCTTTTTTGTACTCATTTCCCCTGGCAGATTGTCAGCAATATTCAAGGAAAGACTTGAAAAATATTACCAGAGTATTTCTCGATACACCTCTAGGGCTTAAAGTTTTGAATTTACATGGACCTTTTGACATGTCGCGCTCCCTGTCCAGTGGGAGTTACTAGCAGCTTGTAGTTCATACTCTTCACCTTGATTCGGCCCGTGAACAACTGGAGTCAGATTAATGCTATGTGCTTGGCATAAGTGTGACTAACTCCACCAATTTTTTTTTTTCAGATGGTCTGGTTTTGCATTTATCTGTTGTTACCTCTATCCTTGAAACAATTCAATTTCTGCTTTCCTTTTTTATGCACCTTGATTTCAGACAAAAACTATAAATTTAGCATGGCCACCAGAAGGGAAGGATGCATCTGTAGTGTATAGTGATCCAAATAAATCCTTAAAGTTGCAAAAGTTATCCAAATCTCATGTCACTATGTCAACACCTGAAAAAGTTTCCTCTGGTGGCTTTCTTGGCCCTATATATACCAAAACACCAAAGTTGTGAGCTGAGTTTTCGAAAGATGTTCCCTTAAAAGGATGGTCCAGATAGAACTCTCACACAAAAGCGTAAGGTATAAAGTGTTTGTATTCAGAATTTCTCATTTTCCTCTTTTGTTCAATTTATCAAGAACTGGTAAAAGTGAGGACCCAGGCAAAGGATACCCTAATGACTCATCATCTAAAAGAGAGAAATTATGAAAATAGTTACAGTTGTTCTTCAGCACACTTGCTTCTATAAGAATTTTGAATAATAGCAATTGCTAAGATAAATTGAGTATTTACCATGTGCCGGTAATTATCTAAGGCATTTTACACACATTAGCTCTTTGAGTAGTTAAAACAACCCACTGAGATAGGCAATACCATTATCCTGGTTTTTCAACAGAAGAGGAAATTGGTACTGTAATAAGCTACATCAAAATCAGGACAAGTCCCCTTATTAAGTCATATTCTTTGCATTTCAAATTCTCCTTTAAGTTGGAGAGTTGTATAGTATGTTATTTACAAGCATAAGTGATGAGAGTCAGAGAATCTTAGTTTGAATACCCTCTTTGCCACTAACTCTTTAGTTGACTTTAGGTATCAGTCAAGATATTTTCTGTTGCCAGTTAGAGAATAACACAGGCTCACACACAGAGAAATACTGGGAGAAGAAAAATTATTTATTCCTCATAGAACTGAAATTGCTAAAGTAACGTAGTTTTCGGGCATGATTAGTCTCAAGATTTCAACAATGTCACCAACACTCAGTCTCTATTTTCTAACTCTCTTCTACTTCCTGTTGACTTCATTCTTAGGCTTCACTTGATGACATGATGGAGGCTGGTACTTCCAGTCCTAAATGTTCCCAGGTTCAAGTTCAGTGGGGAAAAAAAAAAAACCCAAAAAACAAAAACCCCACAAAACTCTCTACCTACCAGTTGGAGCAGAAGTCTGAAGCCTCATAGCCGCATCTCTGAGCCAGTAACTGAAACCAGGGGAATGGAATGCATCGATTTAGTCTGGGTCACATGTTCTTTCCTGGAGCTCCAACTTAAGCACCTACAATAAGAGTGGATGTGGATGGTTCACCAGTAGAAAACTGGGCTGTTCTTATTGGGAAAAAAAAAAAAAGTGGGATGGGGATAGAGGAATTGATTCTGAGCATCAGAAACAATAAATGTCTGGTACAATTTGGGAGATTCTCTTCATCTCTTTGAACATCACTTTTTCATCTGTAAAATGGGGGAGATTATTACTACCTAATAGAGTTGTGAGAATCCAAAGAGTATGAGAAATACAAGGTATAGCATCTTCTAGCTAACTGGCTTCTCCAACTCTTATTTCTCCTCTTTTTCCCCTTTTCTCTTCCTCTTATCCGTCATTTTTATTTTTATTTTTACTTTTCTTTGTCATCATCACCAGCATATTCATAAATCACCTACTACTGGATCTGGCCCATGGCAAGTCTCCTATAGAAGAAGACCCTTCCAGAAGGAACTGAGTAGAGAAAATCTGATAGTAGCTCAGCATGTGATTCCTGGAAGTCAAGCTTCTCAAAAGAGGTATCCTGGGTCTCAGTTAAATATCACATCTAAGTATACATACAATCGCCTAAACAGTACCACATACACCATTGCTGGCTTAGAGATCATCTAGTCCTCTATAAAATCCAGGTTCTGGTGTTAAAGGTTATTTCCTTCCCTGTCTTAGAGCAGCAACCAGATAAAAATGCCCCATTGCACCTTATAAGTTGTCTCCTAGAAAAAGGAGTGAACCCCAACCCAGCACACACACCTCTCTTAAACTTTCATTTCACATCTGCATGAAAATTATACATTTTGTGATTTATAACAAAATTATAGAAGACAATCATGTTCCCTGTCTTTATCTCTGATTGGATACATCACATAAGCCATGCTTTATTACCAATCCCCAAATGATGTGATTGGATTATAAATGCTAAAATTCATAATTTCTTCATCATCGCAAAATAGCAAGCTGATTAGTAAAAATATACTTAGTGTTTAAACCCAGTCACCACCTTTTCTGAACATTAAAGCTCAGCATACATTTCAGTTCAAATTAACAAGTCTACAGTGAGTAGCTGCTTGACTTTCCTTAATTTCCAAAATAAAATCCCGGGGTAGGGATTTACTGGCCCAGGATAGATCAGTTGCACATCACAGGACAAATGAATATAGTCCCATGAAAGTGACATTACATCAATCTACTCTCCCCATGGTAATCATGGGGGATGGGTTGAAAGCACAATTCCAAAAAAAAAAAAAAAGAAAAGAAAAGAAAAAGAAAATGGTTCTGGACAGAGAACAATGTTCCATCTGTATCTATCTCCAATACAAACCTCTCAGAATAGCAAGAAACATATGGATTTCAGCTTTATTGAGGTATAACCAACAAAATTATAAGATACTCTTTAAAATTATAAGATATTTAAAGTGTACATCTTGTTGATTTGACATATGGGTACATTGTGAAAGGACTCCTAGTCTAGTTTATATATATATATATATATGAGAATGTTTAAGTTCTACTCTTAGTGAATTTGAATTATACAGTATCAACTCTAGTGATGAGGTCATACATCAGATCCTCAGATTTCATTAATCTTATAGCTGAAAGTTTATACCCTTTTACAATCTCTCCCTATTTTCCCCACCTCCAGTCCACGGCAATCATGCTCCTACTTTCTCTGTCTATGAATTTGACTCTTTTAGATTCTACATATAAGTAATACCATGCAGTATTTGTCTTTGTCTGGCTTATGCACTTAGCATAATGCCCTCAAGGTCCATCCATGTTGTCACAAACAACAGGATTTCCTTCTTTCTCATGGCTGAATAATATTTTATCGTATACACACACAGACATAGACACACATACACACATGCACACATACCACATTTTCTTTATCCATTCATTCCTTGACAGACACTTAGGTTGTTTCCATATCTTGGCTATTATGAATAATGCTACAGTGAACCAGGAAGTGCAGATATCTCTTTAATATCCTGATTTCATTTCCTTTAGATCTATACCCAGAAGTGGGATTGCTGGATCATATGATAGTTCTATTTTTAATTTTTTGAGGAACCTCCATATTGCTTTCCATTGTGGCTGCACCAATTTACATTCCCACCAACAGTGTACATCCTCACCAGTGCTTCTTTCTTTTTGATAATAGCCATTTTAAAAGATATGAGGTAATATCTTATTGTGGTTTTGATTTGCATTTCTTTGATGATTAATGATGTTCAGCATCTTTGCAGCTATCTGTTGACCAGGTACATTTTTTTCTGGATGTTTATTTCTTTGAAAAAATCTATTTCTATTCGGTTCCTCCACCCATTTAAATCAGATTGTTAGGTTTTTCCCTATTTAATTGTGTGAGTTCTTTCTATAGTTTGGACATTAACCCTATATTTGGATATTTGCAAATATTTCTCCATTTCCACAGTCGCCTTTTCATTTTGTTATTGGCCACCTTTGTTGTGCAGAAGTTTTTCAGTTTGATGTAGATTTTTATTAGTTTTAAATAGTTTTGGGTTTCTTTGGGGGAAAGCAGTCATGAATAAAATGTACCACCTTCCTTCCCATATGTCTAAAATCCCATTATTCCTTTAACATTCAGCCCAACTTTCCTTTGCTCTTGGTGTCAAATCCCCCCCCCACCAAAAAAAATCACTGCCAAGATCAATGTCAAAGAGCCTACTGCCTATGTTTTCTTTTAGAATTTTCATGGTTTCAGGCCTTGAATTTAAGTCTTTAGTCCATTTTAAGTAGATTTTTGTGTATGGTATAATATAGGAGTCCAATTTCATTCTTTTGCATTTGACTTTCCAGTTTTCCCATTAGCATTTATTAAAGAGACTGTCCCTACTGTATATTCTTGGCTCCTTTGTCATGAATTAGTTGACCACATATGCATGAATTTATTTCTGGGCTCTCTATTTTGTTTCATTGATCTGTGTGTCTGTTTTCATTGCCAGTATCATACATTCTGATTACTATAACTTATCAGTATAGTTTGAAATAAGGAAATGTGATGCTAAACTTTATTTTTATTTTCTTGTCAAAATACCACTTACATTTTCATTGAGACTTATTCATTCAGAGATTAAATGATCATCTAGAATTACCTCAAAAAAGAATTCATTTTTTTTTGTTTTTGTGCAAAAGATGTAATTCTAAGATTTTATATATTTTAAATAGTTGTGGGTTTTCTTTGGTTTGAGGCAGTCTTTTTTTTAAATTTATTTATTTGACAGAGAAAGAGAGAGAGTATAAGCAGGGGGAGAAGCAGGCTCCACACTGAGCAGGGAGCTGACTTGGGGCTCCATTTGAGGGTCCTGGGATCATGACCTGAGCCAAAGGCAGATGCTTAACCTACTGACCCATCCAGGAGC
The DNA here is from genome assembly GCF_011800145.1 of Mirounga leonina. Lineage (NCBI taxonomy): Eukaryota > Metazoa > Chordata > Mammalia > Carnivora > Phocidae > Mirounga > Mirounga leonina. The sequence goes on from NW_023270231.1 coordinate 11,124,230, forward strand.
CCCTGTTTGAGACAGTCTTGAACAAAACTTACCACCTTCCTTTCTATGTGTCTAAGACCCCACCCTTCATTTAAGATTCAGCTTAACATTCCGTTTCTCAAGCATCTGTAGCTGGGGATGTGGAACACAAATATACTGTGTTGCTTTTTCTATTATTTTTTAAATGTGTGTGTCCTACCCTCTGAACAGGATTATAATCAAGGGAAAACAGTGAGTTCCATTCTTCTTTGTGACCTTGGTATTGAGCCCCAAATCTTGTATAAAGATTTTTCTTTAGCTGTAGCAATTGTTGTAAATAATAATAGTGACTGCATATTGAGCTTCAACGATGTATTGTGCACTGAGATGAGCATTTGATAGTCACTCATATGTAATTCTCAAGAAAAACTAATCAGGCAATTGTTATCATCTCTTTTAAGTACACAGAAACTGAAACTAAAGTGATAAAGACTCCTATCCAAGATGGTATATGGAACTCCATGCTCTGTTTCTTTTTTAATATCCAAAAACTATTATTAATTACCTATTAAATCTCAAAGCCTTTGAATATGTTTCTTCACAATGAGACAACAGTGCATTTGTAACATTACTACATTGAGGGGTGTAAGATTCTGCTATCACAACATGTTTTCAGGCCCATATTGAACCCCTCGTATCTAAGCCCTTCTATGAACTTCTTTAGTAACCTTCACACATCAGTATGTGTGTATATTACATTATTGGGTGTCTGGCTAAACTGTGAACAAATGATGGATGAATACTATGTTGTATTTAACTTTTTGTCTCAATACTTGGTACAGCACCTGACATATTATAGCAGGTATTGAATAGATAATGCTTTCATATATAGCTAAAAGAATCAATCCACCCATCCCTCTATACATAAGCACAACAATTAAAAAAGAGGTTAGATGGTGCTAGAGATTTGTCTACAAAATATGTAATCTGACTTGGATAAGTAAGAGCAATAAGTGACTTTCCTAGACTCTTACCACCTTGGACCTTGGTAGAGCACTGCACAGAGAACTCTCTAGGGCTGATTGCCAACACACTGCTGCCAACACAGTGCCAGAATCCCTTGACTTGCATTGTTATTACCTTATTCTTATTTATTCTATCTGAAATATGGTTTAATATTAATTTATGTACTTGATCCTGAGTTTTGCTATCAGCAGTGAACATTTTCATGTGATGTAAACAAATATGAGCATTTAAACAAGCAACAGATTACCCAGCAGTGAAATGTACTCACCACTTCTAAAGCAGGAATCAAACTAACATCTTCTGAGCACTGAGTCAGCAGGTTAAACTCGGCCAAAGTTGTCAGAGTTTGCATATGCACCCTTCCTCATTAGCATATAGGAGACCTCCTGTGTTGCCAGCAGCCCTGGGCATGGTAAAGGGAAGATCATGTAACTCAGAGAGATTATTTAAGACTGCTAATAAACTCATCTTTTCAGTGTAGATTGGAGAAGAGCCATTGTGGTCTTCCTAACTCTTGAAAGTGATTTCCTCCAAATATTCTTAAGTTCCATTTTACTTACTCCATGCTTAAAAATCTGTAATACAACTGAAAATATCATTATCCCTTTAGTGACTTTTTTAGTCTTTACTTTAACAACATTTTTCTTTGTAACAATATTTTAATGTATATGAAGAACCACAGGGTAAGTCACCTTACCTGATCTTACTAGATGGAAGATCCATTTACTTTGGTATTTTTGTTTTCTTCTTGCTTAATGTGGAGTTACCATATCCAAATCCAAAGCCTGAAATGTTTCAGATTGTTCAAAAGAAGATTTTGAATAATCCCATGAGCTACTAAATGTGGCTCAGTATTCTCATTCATAAAGCGATGGTATTTTTTTACCATGTCATATGTATATATGTATGTATAAAAACTTACATATATTTATAAAATAACTATTTCCTGATTATGCATAATTCAAACTTATATCATGCTATAATTCATCTCTACATATCTGACCTCCACCTAGATAAAAGAAAATTATATTGAGCAACAATGCAATATAAATGAACAATATAGAGCACTAATGTATTATTGTTACTAGATAATAAAGCAATGTTTGCCAACATCACCTAACCTAGCTTAATACAGCCATCAAAAAATAAATACAATATGGCCCTGATATTTCCTCCTCTTCTACCTCCTCCTCCTTTTCTGTCTCTGTTTCTGTCTCTGTCTCTTTCTCTTGTGCATGTACATACACATGCAGAGCTTACTTATACATGGTTGCTTGGCAGCTGGATTCAAGCTAAAGAAAAATTTTTATAAATCAGTATCTTCATAAAATTAAAAGTGTTTGAACACACAACCACAAAAACACATGAGAAAAATGTATTGGATATACTACTATGACTTTGTTGCTATCATCTTACAATTGCAGCCAGAACTTCATTAGGGATTTAGCTAAATGTTCATTTGGCAGTGACTTCCTATTTGAATAGTATAGAGTAAGACTTTCAGGATGTTGTGATTTCTATGCTTTTGCTGATAGATATACTTGCTATCCTCATAATTGGTTTATCCCAATAGATAGCCTCCTTAGAGACCATGCAGTCACGGAAAATATCACCCAATTTCCTTCCAAGAATTGTTGGAAGGTTTAATCAAGAAATGTTTGTGAGGTGCACTGGGGAGGGAAGTACTCTCCAGAGGCAGAGAGAAATGATTATTACTAGAATTAGTCTTTACAAAAATCTCTAATCATTGCCAAACAAGATGAAGAGATGATGGAAAAAATCCTATGCAAATTAGGAGCCAAAATTTCCAAATACATTTTTTTCTTTAATTGGAGCAGAGTTTTGTTTTGTTTTGTTTTTTTCCTTTTAATGTTAGTTGCCACTGGGGGTCTAATATTTTAAATGGCGTTTTAGAACAAAAAGAACATTAAAATTATGGATTTGGACTTCATTCTATGCTTCCTCAATTCTAAATTTTCTATAATTCCCTTCTTTACACATGCGTTGTAGGATTGGTTGTTTTTCACAGATCCTGCTTTCTACTAATTAGTTGCCAGAATTAAGTTTGCAATTACCCAATTGAAATATTTTAAGAACATGTGTCATGTATCTGGAAAATAATTGAAAAGCATAATTTGAGGAGGAATTTGGATCCTGTCTTGTATATTGTAATAATTTGGATGTTCATTGCAAGTGAGAGGGATCTGATTCAAACTGACTGAAGTAAAATTATAGATTTATTATAATGATCCTTAAGTCACTCATGAAGCCCAAGAACAAGAATATAGCTGGGCCTGAAAACTTACTGAAACAACAAACTCAAACCTTTCTAGGACTTGCTTTCCCTATCTTGTCTCTTCTCTCCACTGATCACGCTTTCTTCTCTTTCTCTCTATAACAGGATTTTTCTATGTTTCATTAGCTCTTGTGGAAGAAAACCTAGTTGCTAAGAATTGCATCTCACGTTCTAGGCTCTTCAAACGAGACTGACACAATTTTTCCTGTTTCAGTTCCAGAATTCCTAGGGAGGGACTCATCGTTCCAGGCCAGGTTGCGTGCCTACATTTAACTGATCAGCTTAGTTAGCTGGGGGTCTCCCTGAAACTAACCTAACAGTGGATGGAGTGAAGATTGAGGGGCAATCTCCAGACAGAGTGCTTGGGAGACAATTCCCCAAGGACCTCCTACAGACCTTTAGAAGATAATATTTCTAAAACAATCCACAGGTTGCTTTTCTAAGTGTAAAATAGGGGGAAAAATCATACAATTAGATAGTATTATATTTAACCTTATAAAAATAACTTGATCTAACTTAATTCCGAAAGTGTAAGAGTGAAATTTTTTAACTGGTTAAGACATCATCACTAAACAAGGGTGATAAACTCAAGAATGAAAAACTTAAAACTATTCATGGATGGTATTCTCCTTAGTTCAAGCATATAGTGAATAATGAACCTATGGAAACCTTGTGCTAGGAAGTGGGAATACAACAATGAGCAAGACAGGCTAGTGGAGCAATTGACACATTAAAAGATAACATACAGTAACAAAGAAAATGCAATGACGGAAATGTCTGCAGATTATTATGGGAATACTGAGAAGGAACAAAGCCCTGTTAGGAGTGAGGGGTGATCATAAGTGGCTTCCCAAAGGAGTCAACCCCTGAACCACATCTACAGTGGTAAGTACAAGTTATTCAGATAAAGAAATGGAAAACGAGCAGGAAGAGGTAAGCAGGGGCAGATGATAGAGGAGCTTGAAAACCTAGCTACAGAGCTTGGGTTTTCTGAAAGTTCCTAAGAAGAGACCATGGAGTGGCACTATCCAATTTACTCAGAACAAGGTCTGAGTTACATTTCCCCTAAACACAATTCTAGACAGTTGGTTTCTAAGTAACTTCTCAAGTGATTAAGTAAGCTAGGCTAATTTTGGAAAGAAAAAAAAAAAAAAAAAGGTAGTCCAGCACATTCTGTCATGTCCTAATTATACGATACCCCTGTCCCACATCTACACACTTCCAGGTAGAAAAAATCTGCTAGTTTCAAGAAACAATTGTGCTCATTCAAAAAAAAAAAAAAAAAAAAATCAACAGAATTAACTATTTGAACACCTTTTTCTCCCTTGTTCCAAGAATGCAGAACACTTTACCATATTCCCTTCCTTTGTATTGCTCACCCCCACCAGACCCAGGCTTTCAATTATAGTCAGGCTAAATTGCCTGCCTTCCCCTGCCTTTACTCATCATAAAGTCATTTGAATTTGCTCTTGGGAATTTTCATGCCCAGGACCGACTATTTCTCCCTATCTGCCAGAATCTATGGTTCTCATTATTAAAAACTCAGTTTGAGGCCATTCCTCCTGGGGCTGCTCATTACATTAGATAGGGGATGTGTGGGACTCTCCTTCTGTCAGTCCCAACCATCTCTTCTACTGCATTCATGATATGTGAGTGCATTTTTGTTCCTAACATTTTTGTGTGTGCATTCTTCTTAAAATACCCAGAGCTAAAGCCTCAAAGCATAATGATATGCCCTCTCCAAAATGTTTATTAAGTTGAATGATACTAACTTTAATCACAGAAACAGCAAACAGACACAGTCTGCTTTCTTATGTGCATGTTTTGTATGAGTTTCAGAAACATTTCACACAACAAAAATATTATTTCTATTGCCACCTTGTAAAATGAGATTGTGTCCTGAAACAATATTAAAATCACAATCCCAGAAAACTCATCATTTCCCAATAATAAAATGTATTGGCTTTAAGCTGTAGCAAGTCCTGAGAAATTGGTCCATGAAATCAAGGCATAATAATTTAATGAAAATCTATCTAAAAGCTTTAAAATATATATGAGAACTAATTATCTGTTACTTGTCCTCTATGGTTGATTTGTTAGAGCTAGAACCTGGGCCTCTTATTTAGCAAATAAAGAAAATGCCAAATACAAAAAAAGTTTTTATCATTCTGTTTTTTTTCAAATACCATCTTTCCAATACTCTAGAAAGGGATCCTGGTCATATAAGCTTTATTTGTGTGAGGACTTTCTCAATATAATGAGAGGCATCTATTTACTAAAAAATGCTAGCATCTGTCATTTAACAGAAAATACTTGTTAAATTATAAGTCTACCACTATTTAATTTTTTTATCCTCTAGGTACAAGGTTGGTCCCAAATAATTGCTATTTACTCGTTGGCATTAAGAATGTTTTCAGCACTCCTGCCCTGGATTATGTGTGTGCATGTGCACCCTCTATTTCTTTAGGATCTTCCATTGTTCCCCAACTTCTGAACTCTTCCTTGACCCTATTTTACTCTCTCTAGACTTAGCTGTTCCAACCACTATTCTCCCAACCCTCCTCTGTGCTTTGTTCTCTTCTCCCCTTTCCAACTCTACCTGTACTTATTTTACTGCACAATTAATGTTTTATTCCAATCATGCAACATATTTGCAATTCTCCTGGAACTTCATTTTCAACCTTAAGGCTTGGCTTCCAGTAGCAATGAGGTGCAATGGAAAAAAATGCTAGAGGAGAAAGGAGGAGACTCATTTCCTGTGTGCATGTTTTATGTGAGGTTTAGAAACATTTCATACAACGAAAAGATGATTGCTTTTGCCATCTTGTAAAATGTGATTGTGTTTTGAAAAAAATATTAAAATCACAATCTCAGGAAACTCATCAGTTATGACACTTATGAGCTGGGTGACCTAAGGCAAGGAATTCATACTCTCTAGGATTGTCTCTTTCTTTACACTAAATCAGTGGTTTTGCTAATGTGTTTCTTTCTTTCTTCCTTTTAAGTAGACTTTATTTCTCAGAGCAGTTTTAGGTTCACAGCAAAGTTAAGGAAACAATACAGAGATTTTCCCTATATACCCTGCTCCTATATATGCATAGCCTTCCCCCTTATCCGCATCCCCCACTAGAGTGGTGCATTTGTTACAACCAATAAACCTACATATCATTATCAACCAAAGTTCTTAGTTTACACTAAGGTTCATTCTTGGTTCTGTACATTCTATGGACTTGGACAAATGTATAATGACATCTATCCACCATTATAGGATCGTACAGAGTAGTTTCATTGCCCTAGAAATCCTCCTTTACAAATGTGTTTCTTGTCTTTCTTTTTACTTTGTTGTTATTTTTATTTTGTTTTTGTTTTTGTGAAAGAGTGACAGTCTCCCTTTGTTTTTGTTTTAACCAAATCTTCTGTTGAATCTGAATGCTTAAAGCAAAAAAAAGAGAATTACTCTATTTGATAAAGAGGTGGAATACCTGAAAACCTGTCTCTTGAGATCCATCTTGTCACATCAGCCCAAACCCCAGAGAGACCTTTGTGGACTCACAGGAATATAGTCTGAAAACCACTGCTAACCCTCTCTTTACATGGCTTTCATTCATGAAACATACCTGGGATGGAGCTGAGAAAGTGAACCCTAGTTTAACACATTCTCATGGTAGCTCTTGAGATGATATTAGAAAGCCATTAGTGTTAACAATATGAAAGGCTAATGCCAAGCTGCTCAACAGACCATCAGACCCATACAGAAGATACTCAAATGTTAACACTGTTTTTTGTGCTGGCTAATTCTCCCAACCATCAACTTGTTAGTATCACAACTCTCTCAACCTAGTGGGCCCTGGCTTGCCTCACCTCCCATGCTGCAGGGCTGGAGCCTGTTTCCTATTATCTGTCCTGCATCAGCCCTTCTTAGTTTTCAAAGGTGGGGATTTCAAGTGACATGTATATGCTACTTAGAGACCTGGCTCTACCTACATGATCTGGAATTACAAGTTACAGAAAAATTGTCTTTCCAGTTATAAGAAAGAAAGCACCCAGACAAGAATGCCAAAAGAAAGTCATTTAACAGAGTTACTAAGAGACATTCAACAACTAAAAATTCATATAGATTTTACTTTTCTTGTTTAGTAAATATAACCTGGGATTCATTCTTAAAAGCATTTGCTTAGACCCCATAGCTTTTGGAAAGTCAAACTTGATGACAGATGCTGCGTACTTATGTATTCCATTCACAGATTTGCTAAGAAACTTGTCCTTATGATATCATACATTTTGATATAGTAATTAACCACACAAAATAACACAGAGAATTTATGAGGAGTTAATATAGACATGTGGGATGGACAATGGCAAATGTTTCCTTATGACATGTGCAATAATTCTCATTTCAAGTAAACTAACTAAATGTCATTTTAGATAACATTTGAGGTTGGGATGATTGTGGCAGATACACATAATTTTATTTGATGTATAGCCACAGACAAGTGTCAAAATTAGGAGATCCAGAGGGAAAAGCTTTACTTTCAAGCCTCAGTGCAAACCATAAATATTCAATGTCCCCTAGTCCTTACACTTAGATCTAGACTCAGTCTGACTTTCAGGCCATCAACAGCTGGGCCACAAACACCCCCATATTTCCTTTATTTTGGTTATCTCATTACACTTCCTGTCTTCCAAAATCCTACAACAGTAATGGTTAATATTATGCAATTCAGCAATCGATGTCAGAGTATCTTTTGAAGCTTGCTAGTTATTTAACGTCTTATTCTCCTCCTCCCATAGCCTATGAACAGCTAAACTATATATATATATTTTTTTTTTTTTCTTGTTCCATTCTTAGAAGGATTCTGAAAAGGGTCATTGGAAACAGTCATTGAGGGAGCCCTTCACAATTTTGTGAGGGTAGTTTATTGGAAAGAAGTAGAAATAGAAATGAAGGTCCACGAAAATAAAATAGGGAAAATAGAAACAATCAGTGAGAGCCAGAAGAAGAGAAGTCTCTCATTTTAGAGCACATGCTTCCATTCTGGCCCTGGGATCTCACAGAGTTATCCGTGAGGCTTGAACATCATGTGTTAGCATCTCATAAAACTTATGTTGATGGAAGTTACTCTCATTGCTGCTGCTTTTATCAGTGTCATATTTGTTTCGGAATTGGCAACTTTATTATTATTATTTTTTTTAATTACTGACTACAAATCCAGGCCACAAATCCAGAATGATTAAAGTCTTTACCTTCGATCCAGTGTTTTGTTTTGCTTTGCTTTGTTTTGTTTTGCTGGAAGGTAGAATGGAAGTTATAATATTGATCAATGCAGTGTTGAAACAGTGAACCCTCCCTCTCTCAGCAGCCCTGAGTAATGTATTTGTGAAATTTGGCTTAATGAAATAGTCTTAAATTTTATATATATATCTCTAAAATTTAATTTTATATATATCTCTTAATTTAAGAGATAATATGTATATTATCTCTTCCTTAAATAAACTATTTTAAGGTAGCTCTACTTACAGGTCTTTCCATACATGTGTATGTTTTAATACATCTTAATACACTACTTGTTTTAAGAAATAGGGGGCTACTGTGAATTTATGTGGTAAGCTTGGATTGTGATCCAAAAAGCATACTTCTGCCTTATAAGTGAAATGATCGGTCATGCATTTGTGCTGTCTCCCCCCACTGAATGAACAGCAACTGTGATAATTACCGAATGTCTATGTTTATATAAAACGTACCAAATATAGACATTTGCTATCAACATATATGCCGGCTTTTATAAATGCACTTGGCATGTTTAGCAATTATCACTGAAAGTATTTCCATGAACTTGAATGTAGATGTTGAAAATACTATTTAACTAACAAAATAAAAAATACCATCTTGTCATTATTAATGTCTCAGAAATATGTTTATAATTCAATGAATTCAAAGCAAAGGTAGTTTTTGCTTTGAATGCTTTATTCATTTATCTTTAATTTTTATCTTATTAAAATTCTGCTTTAGCCTATCTTGATCACAAAATATACTCAGTTTAATTTCATTTTGTCAACTTCTTAACTATTAAGCTCAAAATACCACTGTATCTGTCACATGATCAGCAAATCCTTACTCTCTAGGATGTACAAGATGCCTTTTTTTCCTATGCTGATTGACAAGCCAAAGAGTAGGCCTCAAAAGACTTATTTGCCACTTCACTCCACTTTTTCTCCACTTATTTTCCACTCTTTCCTCAGTGAAAGTAGATCTGACATTTATGATCACTTTCCTAATGAGCTGGAGGAGTTGATTATTGCTGTTTGGTTGTCTGTCTTATCACTTAGGGTTCCTTTAGGGCATACCGGGTATATTTCCTTCACTATGGCCCCCTGGTGTTTGCCACAAAGCCAAGTCTTAACAAGTATCTTAGTTGAATGAGCCAGTATTTGATTTTATTCACATGTGTTGGGCCAAAACTGACTTCCTAACCCAGTAAAATCATACTAGGCTTCACATAATGACTTTCTTTTTTTAAATTGTGCCCCATGCTTATTTTATGCTCATCAGTATCTGATTTTCCAATACAGTGGCCAAGTTTCATTTCTCCACTTTCCGGAGCCGTCCTCTGAGGTCCACATCATTAATTGATATTTATTGAGCATTTGCTAGTGTGCGCCTTTACACCAGCCCCTCTGTTTAAAATATTCCTCCCGAAATGTAGGAGTCTATCGTTCACATTAGACACAGTCCTCCATCAGATGCACAGAAGTTTCAAAACCAGCATTGGCTGGCCCCTAATTAATCAAGACCGAACGCCGCTTCTCCTCGTTTCAGGCTGGGTGCCTTCTCAGCCCTGATGGGAAGGCCCGGAGGAACCTTGATTCTAAGATGTTCTGACTACAACTTATGCCACTTAATAGCCATCACGCCAGAAATTTACAATCCTATATCACACTTTAGGGAAGCTTCTGCAACTTGCCAGCTCACTTTGTTTGCAGTAGTCAAAGCCCTGGAGGCATCAGCATTTAACTGTGATTTGAAATTGCTGAAGTGGGCCGTTCCACCAGGCTGGGTGGCCTACACAGCAAGTCTAATAACAGAAGGCGTCTGTTTGAGGGGAAATGGCCAGGCACGCTGTATTCAGATGATCCTCAGCGAGAAAGCCTTAAATGCCTGAAAACAACTGCTTTTCTCCCTTACCCGCACTCCACCCCTTTTTCTGTTTGAGGATGGAGAAAAAATGTAACCTGAGCTGACTTTGGGCTCAATGTATTTATTCATGGTTTGTTGAACCCTTGGTCAAGTTTCTGTCACTGTTATTAATCATTCAGATTCCAATTGTCAAACAGACAATTGGAACCCTTCTGCGCAAAAGCTGAGTAAACAGGGTGCAGTTGGGGGCGGGGGGCGGAGAGAAAGAGAATGAAAACAGAGGATTAAGGCGAATAAAATGGATTAATCCTTGACATGATCATTTATACCAGGACTAGGAGTCCAACAGAAGGTCTGTTGTAGATTATGTGTGTGCTTAATCGCTGCTATAGTTTCATCAGTGACAAAATGATTAATAAAGTTTAGGACAAAGGCAAATCCTTCTGGATCTGCACCTAAGTGTGTGAAATCTAGCAAGCGCTTCTCATTCAGACCTCAGTTCCCTTGCAAGACAGGCAAACTTCTAATTCATATTTCTGATGCCCTAATTAGAAGAGAGTTCTGCCTTCACAATAGGTCCACCTTCCATTTGCTTGCAAAATAGTAAGGGGTTAGGAACAAGAACCCATTTCTGAAAAGACTTCCCAGCAAGAGGTTTATTTGTGTTCAACTACCAACAAACATAAATACTGCTAGCCAGCAAATGAAGCAATAATCCCTCTAGCCCTTCTTTGCCCAAGTAAGCGATTGTGCATTTCAGTACAAAATAAGATGTCAACAGCGGAGACGGCATGGGAGAGTGGATGGATGCAAGAGAGGATTTAAGCGATAGAATGTTTTATTTCTGAGTTTTTATTTTTTATTTTATTTATTTATTTATTTTTTAAAGATTTTATTTATTTATTTGACAGAGAGACGTAGAGACACAGCGAGAGAGGAAACACAAGCAGGGGGAGTGGGAGAGGGAGAAGCAGGCTTCCCGCGGAGCAGGGAGCCCGACATGGGACTTGATCCCAGGACCCTGGGATCACGACCTGAGCCGAAGGCAGACGCTCAACGACTGAGCCACCCAGGCGCCCCTTTATTTCTGAGCTTTTAATCATAGTCTATTTCAATAGGGTATATGTCAGCTTGTGATGTTCTTTCATATACTTCATACCCTTCAACTCCTTAAGACTCACAGTAATAGAACTTGCTGTTAAAAATCACTTAGGGCATATGCAGGTATATATAAATGTAGGTTCTTGAGTCCCTCCCCCAGCAATTCAGCATCAGCAGATGAGGGGAGAGGGGGACTATGGGTAATCTGTATCTTAATAAACATCTGCAGGTCAATCTGATGGAGACAGATCTCAAAGAGTCTTCACAAAATGCTCTTCAAGGCAAAGTATGTTATTATAATATTTTTAATTGGTGAAGAAACTAACGATCAGAGGAACTAACTTAAGATCAACATCAAACCTAATGTTTTGACCACTGTCCTTTCTTTCTGCAGTGAACATTTTGTATGGGAAGAGTCACAGTCCCAATAGCCACAGAGGAACATGGTGTAAACAATACAAAGCAGGGCTTTCCAGCCTTAGCTACACATTGAAATCACCTGGGGGGTTTCAAAAATATGGATGCCTGTGTCCTACTCTCATCTACTTGATTTTATTGGTCTTGTGAGTGCTTTGGGGAATGGGTATTTTTAAAGATCACCAAGTGATTGAAAGGGCACATAAGTTTTGGGACCACCGGTATGAATCAATGAATTAAGACAATATGCCTACATTGACTCAAGCATGTCATATGAAATACAAGATGGCTTTCTGTAGTAGAGGAACATTTTAGTTTTAACAGTTATATATTTGTTTTACGGTATATTTTTGAAAAATATATTAATAAACCAAACCCTTTATCTGATACATATTCCTTAAGACAAAGCTAAATTAGGCATTTACAGTTTTTAAAAAGTGAATAAGTTAAAAATCTATTAACCAGTTAATAGTATAACTGTATGTGGAAGGGGCAAAAAAATATGGATGTAGTATATAAATAACTGAAACTTAGAAAAAACTGGGTTAAATTATTATGTCTCTAAAAGGGACCCATCTCATAAATGCAAGTAAGTTATTGAGACAACGTCTAAGCCCTTAATTATTTGATTAGTGTATTAACATACTGATAAGTCAACATGTCAGCTACTCAGAGAGGTCAGATGTCAGGTAGGCAAGACCATGAAGCATCTGGGATGAGAGAGGATGACAGAGGCATGTATGACAGGGAATGACTAGAAACAGTTTTACCTTCTTTACAAAAATGGGTCATCTAGAAATGAATTTAGCATATAGAGATGAGGTAGAGATGCAGAAGGAGACAAGATATTCCTCCAAGTAACTCAGGACCTTAAGAATAGACCTGAGATGATATTATTGAAAACAATACTGGAAATTATCTGAATTCTAAATACAAGAAGATAGCAAAGAAAATATTAAAAGGTCTAATGAGGGCGCCTAGGTGGTTCAGTCGTTAAGCGTCTGCCTTCGGCTCAGGTCATGATCTCAGAGTCCTGGGATCGAGCCCCGCATCGGGCTCCTCGCTCTGCGGGAGGCCTGCTTCTCCCTCTCCCACTCCCCCTGCTTGTGTTCCCTCTCTCGCTGTGTCTATCTCTGTCAAATGAATAAATAAAATCTTTAAAAAAAAAAAAAAGGCCTAATGAATGAGAAATTGCATAGCTGAATATTATAACATAAAATCACAATCATCACCACAATAATAATAATAGCAATAATAATATGCTATAGTACTGGCAAAGGAATATCTGAGAAAGATGAATGATACAATCATAATATCTAATAGTCTGTCCCAACATACTATATTAAGTATGTGGTAAAGATAAACATTGAATGTGTTGGCAAATGGCATTGGGACAATTAGCAAATAATAATAATGTATCTCTAATTTGTCACTTATACCAAAATAATTTCCAAATGAAATAGAGATACACATGTAAAGAAAAAAGGTAAAAGTATTTGAAAAAACACATTAAAATATAAATATGTATAATATATTTGAATGGAGAAAATTTGCTTTGATGAAATCAGAGACAGAAACCATAAAGGAACATGTTGATACATATAAATAATTCAATTCTCATAGGACAAAATTAGTGACAAGTCAAAAATGGATAAAAATATTTGCAATTTATGTTATAAAATATTACTGTCTTTGGTATATAAATAGGTTTTATAAACCAGTAAGCAAAAGACAAATACGTCAGTAAAGAAATGGTTAGTAGACACTAATATGTAATTCTCAAAAAATAAATATATTTATTAAACAAAAAATGCAAGTAATGAAATGTAAATTAAGATAATGATAAAATACATTCTATCAGCTTGGCAAAAATATTGAATTATAAATAGGTTATAAGTGGTAAAAATAATTTTGGAGGACTATTGGACAATAAACAGCAAAAGCATAATTTTATAAGACTTTTGATCTAACAGTTCTACTTTTAAGAATTGATCAGAGAAACAAATATTGACAGGAACAAAAATTTAGCTCTAATATTGTTAATTTCCACATTAAGTGGAAGGTAGCAGTCTAAGATCAGGGAGCCAGCATGGTCAAAGTCTGGTGAGAGCTCTCTTCCTCCTCCTAGCTTGCTGATGACCTCCTTCTCGCCGTGTCCTCACATTGGGGAAAAAGAGGCTCTGGTATGTCTTCCTCTTCTATAAGGGCATTAATTCCATCATGAGGGCCCCACTCTCATGACCTCGTTCAACCTAATACCATCACACTGGGGGTGAGGGGGGCGGTTAGGACTTCAAATATATAAATTGGGGGGAGGGTGATATATTCAGTCCATAGTAATGTGGTAAAAAATATAAATATGGGGGACTCAATGAACCAAGAATGTCAAAATATTGATACTGCTAAACTTGGGCCTGAGACACAATTGGGCTCATTATATTATTTTCTTTCCTTTTTTGTATGTTTAAAAGTTTTCATATATAAGTGCATTTTTAAATTTATGTGATAGGATAATATGTAATGACATGGAAAAAATTTTCAATATATTTAACTAAAGAAGCAAGCTAAAGAAACTTACACTGAGGGATGCCTGGGTGGCTCAGTTGGTTAAGCATCTGCCTTCAGCTCAGGTCATGATCTCAGTGTCCTTGGATCGAGCCCTGCATCAGGCTCCCTGCTAGCGGGGAATCTGTTTCTCCCTCTCCCTCTGCTGCTTCCCATGCTTGTGCTCTCCCTCTCTCTCCCTTGCTCACTCTGTCTCTCAAATAAATAAATAAAATAAAATAAAAAATATTGATCAAATCTGAAATTTTGGAGTAAAAAATAGCAAATATCTTTGTGGCCTATATAGGGGGAAAAAAGTCGCATAGGATAAAATACCAGGAGGTTCAAAAATTATAGCAGCAGTATTAGGGCTACATATAATTTTTTAATAATCCATATCCTCATCAAAAAACATGTGTTACATTTTTAATATGCAAACATGTTATAAAAACAATGGTATCAATTTTTCACCTTGACATTTAAAAATGTAAATTTCCTTTAAGTGGTCAATTATTTTTTGACATTTATTAAGCACCTAATGTGTGTCAGGGCTTGTGCTTAGAACTGTAGACAAAAAGGTAAATATGACATAACCTCCTGTCCTCATCATATTCACAGGGAAATTAGGTATACAAATTAAGTAATTATGTCATTATAAATGTTATCATACCAGGGTACATAGATGGGCTATGTGAACTCACAGAGAAAAAAGACATTATTTTGTTTGTTTGTTTGTTTTACTTTAGGTTTCCTAAAAAGCAAACAAGAAAAATTTACCAACTACTACTAGTGAACTATAATATTTCTTATCATGAGGAGGTTTGAGTTTTAAGTAGACCTTGTTATAACCATTCCTTGTGAGCTGGAATTTTGCCCAGACCATTCTACCTCTGGGCTACTCCACTTCTTAATTTCTTGACAGGTTCCATCAAGCCAGGAGACCAACCAGTGATCTTGGGCAAGTGGAGATTCTTCCAAGTGTATGGGAATTAATATGGGCCTTGATTGAGCCCTTATATTATTAGAATACCTATAGCAACCCTACATTCCTTATAGTTATTATTAGAAGGAAATGAAATGAATCAGTTTTAATAAACCTTACCAAAAGCAGAGTACTCACTCAAGGCTAAGAGTTGCACTATTACATTACTAGTAGGCCATAGAAACGTGTAATGTAAGTGCACGTTGCACTGTGCTGTAACCATAAAATACACTCCAAATTTTGAAAAGTTATATATAGAGAGAAAACTTAGTTATATATATAAAACTTTTTAAGTGGTGGCTACTAGGAAATTTAAAATTACATGTGTGGTTTACATTTGTGACTTCACATTATAGTTCTATTGCACTACAACCCTGGATTAAAAGCTTCAAGTAGATGAGCACCAGAGGTACCTCAGATACTGATGTTTTATAAGTATTTTATTACATCTTCATAACAATTCTGTCTGGTGAGGATGGCATTTTATAGACAGGAAAACCATTAATCTGTGGCCCATCAGCCCACTTCCCAAGTTCACTGAAAAGCATTAGACAACTTATTTTATTTGTTTGTTTAGTTAAGTACTTGTTTTGTACTTAAATACTGTGTGGAAGTGGGAACTATTACACCATTAGATCACTTAGCATGTTGCTTTGCTCTTCATATTCTCCATGTGATAAGAACATGCTCATAAACAAGGAAATTCATCAGTTCAAATACTCAATCTCTCTCCATATCTCTCTTACATACACACAAACATATGTATCTCTCTTACACACAACACACACACACACACACACACTCTCTAAAGAATTCTTTGTCATTTCAGGGGCGCCTGGGTGGCTCAGATGGTTAAGCGTCTGCCTTCAGCTCAGGTCATGATCCCAGGGTCCTGGGATCGAGCCCCACATCGGGCTCCTGCCTCAGCAGGGAGCCTGCTTCTCCCTCTCCCTCTGCCTCTCTCCCTGCTCATGCTTTCTCTCTCTCTTTCTCTGTATCTCTTTCTCTGAATAAATAAAATCTTTAAAAAAAATAAAAATAAAAATAAATAAAAAATAAAAAAGAATTCTTTGTCATTTCAAATAGTCTTAAAAATATAGAGTATGGTTGTCCTGTTTCCAGAGAAAATGTCAATTCTAATAAACATGTGATGCATACTCATAAAAATAAATTAAAAAATAAAAATAAAGAGTATGAATTTTATAGTTGAAGGGACATTTGAAGTCTTCTAGTCCAGAAGCTGCTTCTCCTCTGCCCTACCCCACTGTCTTCCCCCAGCTATGGAATCCTTTCTTCAAACTAGCTTTCAGATGGAGTGCCAGTACCAGATGCAGATAAAAATCTGCAGTTCTGGTGGATGCAAGGGAGATCTCCTGGAATAGCTCTCCCTCCATTTCCCTCTTCATCTCCTGAGGCAACTCCAGATTTCCAGTTTAAAAAGGAAAGTGAGGCTCAGAGAAGTCAATTTCAGAAACAGTACTTGCTTTTATAGCCCTGAAGATGATACTTTCCTTATCATCAGGGGCATTTCCAGAACTAATCGGAAACTTGACTGAGAATAGCAAGGATACACCTTCATTCTAAGAAAAGAATCAAATAGGGATCTTTCTTGGTTATGTAGCCTCAGGAGACAGTGTAGATAAAATGCCTTAAGAGAGAAACCAACCAAAACAAGTCAAATTAACAGGACTTTATTCACCTACTTCAAAATTTCAAAATAATACTATCTTGGTTTCCAGAATTAACTTTTACATTCTGGAAAGGCCAAATGCTTTTTTATTTCAAGTTTGAGACATATTTTTCTTTTGGAACTAAGTGAACACTGGGCCTCTTTTTTTTTCTCCCCCTCCCAACCCCAGTCTTTACTACAATTCTTAAGGAAAACACACCATGGCCAGCCTGCTTTCACTTCACCCTCAAATTCAAGTTTAGGATGGTCACATCTGGTAACCACAGATGGCTATCACTGAAGGCAGACAGAAAGTGGAGACCTCCTTAGGTTTTCAGCTACTCCATGTGTTTGTTGTTTTAGCCCTAACATTTCTTCTTTGCTTACAAATAAAGCTCAGCCACCTAACCTTTTCAAGGAACTTACTCTCATTCCTCAAAAATCAATGATCAGGAAGACATCAGTATTTGGTTCTGAATGAATACATGTCACTCTACTCTGAAGAAAACCCAATGTTTACATTTTTATCTGTTGATATTTTAATTAACAATATAAGTGCAATGTTTGCCCTGTGAGTTCAATGGGAAAAACTCTGCAAATAAACAGCAGTTCCCTCTTGGACAATCACTCTGTAAATTAGCTTACTTTGTCAATAAAGTGCATGCCTATCAGGCTCTTCAAAGCAGCAGGGGTAAGGATGTTCATTTACTTAAGCAGTAGGTTCTACCATTAGCGTTTGTGATTGGTGTTAATTAGAACTGTGTGTGCATGTCTCTCTGCCACAGAGCCCACATTTTCAAAATCCTAGTAACAATCAAGCTATTAATAAATTAAGTACCCATATTTGTTTGTGTTCTTTTTTAATCTAATTGAACCTTTCTGAGCAATATCAACTTGATAAGCATTTGAGGACCGGTTTCTCAGTACTATGATGACTTGAATCATGCTTGACTTCTGTTTTTTCAAAGAGCTAGTATAGATATTTAACATTTCCATTGGACTTTTTCACAATGGGTGCAGTTGGGAATCCTATGTATTTTGACTATTTGAGGCAAAAGCTTATTTATTTATTTTTAACCTTTCTTTTTGCGTTAAATGGGCTTTGATAAAGTAAATAGTGTATTGTCTCAAAACCAAGCATTGAAAGCATGTAAATTAGCTTTACAGGCATCCAAAAGAATTTAGAGTGTATTATGAGGTATCTAAGTGGATATTAATGTTATGTTAACAAAGTTAAGTAGTTAGAGCCATTATGTAGGTAACTGAGATGATGTAGGTAGAGACATAGATAGGGAGCTCTGCCATCTTCCCCAATGGGGAAGAGAGTATTTCCCTTGGACCAAAAATATCCAGACTGGCTAGATTATTTTCAGCTCTCTATCTCACTTTGCCTCAAGAGATACAACCTAAATGTTTCTCAGTTACCCTGAAACTGGACATCAAGTGAGCCAGTGCAACTCAAAGCCATTCACAATAGGGCTAGCATTACAATAAGGAAAAGAAAAAAGTGGTTTATATATCACTCTGTTGGAAATTTTTTTTCATCAGCCAGCACATATTTCTCTGGAGAAGTTCAGCAACATCTCAATCCAACTTTATGCTTAGTATTTGCATCTTAAAGAGAAAAATTTTTTAAAGATTTATTTATTTTAGAGAGAGAGTGTGCATGAGTGGGGGGGAGGAGCACAGGGAGAGGGAATCCTCAAGCAGACTCCCCACTGAGCACAGAGACTGATGTGAGGTTCCATCCAGGGGCCCTGAGATCATGACCTGAGCTCAAACCAAGATTTGGACGCTCAACCGACCCAGCAACCCAGGCACCCCCATATTAAAGAAAATTTTAAAACTTATGCTCCTTGAAAAATTCCCGATGGATCAAGTTAGGAAAATCACAATTGTTGTTTTTGCAGTCATTTATTTTTGGCTTCAATATCCCCAATCACCCAGTGAACTATTTATTTCTTAACTTCCTGTCTTAATGCTGGTGATTTGATTCTTGGATATCTAAGGATCACTTGGGCCTATGCTTGTGAGTTCTTACATCTTTATGGGTGCATTTTTTAATGATTAGAAAAGCCAAAATAAATCTTACAAAAACACTTTTGAAATACTTATACTTTAGTATCTAATTATCTTAAAAATATTTATGGCATTTAGCTTTAGACAATGGAATTTGTTGTGTTAAATTTTATCCTCATTAGTTCCTGAATCTTTTTTTTTTTTTAAGATTTTATTTATTTATTCATGAGAGACAGAGAGAGAGAGAGAGGCAGAGGGAGAAGCAGCCTCCCCACGGAGCAGGACGCTCAACTGACTGAGCCACCCAGGTGTCCCTAGTTCCTGATTCTTATGTGCTCTTGAATTCATGCTCCACTGTTGGTAGCATCACCATAGTTCTACAGCAACCATGCAACATATTACAAAAAGATTATTACAGCTGGGAGAAGAATAATCACAAGTTGAGGACACTTGCAGTGACATGAAAAGGAAACTAGAAATGTCCAATGTGCACGGACATCAAATTTGTTTCTAAACTATGTGCTCTGGCACAAAAGGAAAAGAATTTGTTTACATGTCAACAGATACCTTTGTATTTGTGTATTCCTTGTATGTGGCAATTCTTTATTTAAGGTTATTTTATTTTTTCTTTAATTATATTGAAGTCTGTATGTGTAAACACTTGGGAAAAGCAGAATGTTTCCTATTCCACATTACATTTTCCTTCTTTCTTAGATTTTAAATATTATCTTATTACAAGGGAGAAAGTTCTCATAGAGACACAACATAAACTCTTCTTAACTAGTAATCAAGATATTCAGTAAATTAAATTTCTAATGAAAATGTTTTGTGTTGTGAGGATACAACCAGATTATTTTTCCTATTGCTAGATACTTAGAATTTGCAGCCTGTATCTATATTCTTCTTTTTTTATTATTATTATATTATGTTAATCACCATACATATAGAGTTTTGTAGTTTGTAGTTTCTTTTTTATTAATTTTATTTTATTATGTTATGTTAGTCACAATACAGTACATCATTAGTTTTTGATGTAGTGTTCCATGATTCATTGTTTGCATATAACACCCAGTACTCCATGAAGAATGTGCCCTCTTTAATACCCATCACCATCCTAACCCATCCCCCCACCTCCCTCCCCTCTAGAACCCTCAGTTTGTTTCTCAGAGTCCATAGTCTCTCATGGTTTGTCTTCCCCTCCAATTTCCCCCTCTTCATTCTTCCCCTCCTGCTATCTTCTTCTTCTTCTTCTTCTTCTTCTTCTTCTTCTTCTTCTTCTTC
>NW_023270231.1:11144667-11185567 GCF_011800145.1 Mirounga leonina
TCTTCTTCTTCTTCTTCTTCTTCTTCTTCTTCTTCTTCTTCTTCTTCTTTTTAACATATATGGTATTATTTGTTTCAGAGGTACAGGTCTGTGATTCAACAGTCTTACACAATTCACAGCACTCACCATAGCACATACCTTCCCCAATTTCTATCACTCAGCCACTCCCATCCCTCCCACCCCCCTCCACTCCAGCAACCCTCAGTTTGTTTCCTGAGATTAAGAATTCCTCATATCAGTGAGGTCATATGTTACATGTCTTTCTCTGACTGACTTATTTCACTCAGCATAATACCCTCCAGTTCCATCCACGTTGTTGCAAATGGCAAGATTTCATTCCTTTTGATGGCTGCATAATATTCCATTGTGTATATATACCACATCTTCTTTATCCATTCATCTGTCGATGGACATCTTGGCTCTTTCCATAGTTTGGCTATTGTGGACATTGCTGCTATAAACATTGGGGTGCACGTACCCCTTCAGATCCTTACATTTGTATCTTTGGGGTAAATACCCAGTAGTGCAATTGCTGGGTCGTATGGTAGCCCTATTTTCAACTTTTTGAAGAACCTCCATACTGTTTTCCAGAGTGGCTGCACCAGCTTGCATTTCCACCAACAGTGTAGGAGGGTTCCCCTTTCTCCGCATCCCCACCAGCATCTGTCATTTCCTGACTTGTTAATTTTAGCCATTCTGACTGGTGTGAGGTGGTATCTCATTGAGGTTTTGATTTGGATTTCCCTGATGCCGAGCAATGTTGAGCACTTTTTCATGTGTCTGTTGGCCATTTGGATGTCTCAATGCACAGAAATCAGTGGCATTCCTATACATCAACAAGACAGAAGAAAGAGAAATTAAAGAGTTGATCCCATTTACACTTGCACCCAAAACCATAAGACACCTAGGAATAAATCTAACCAAAGAGGCAAAGAATCTGTACTCAGAAAACTATAAAATACTCATGAAAGAAATTGAGGAAGACACAAAGAAATGGAAAAACGTTCCATGCTCATGGATTGGAAGAACAAATATTGTGAAGATGTCAATGCTACCTAGGGCAATCTACACATTCAATGCAATCCCTATCAGAATACCATCCACTTTTTTCAAAGAAATGGAACAAATAATCCTAAAATTTGTATGGAACCAGAAAAGACCCCGAATAGCCAGAGGAATGTTGAAAAAGAAAAGTAAAACTGGTGGCATCACAATTCCGGACTTCCAGCTCTATTACAAAGCTGTCATCATCAAGACAGTATGGTACTGGCACAAAAATAGACACATAGATCAATGGAACAGAATAGAGAGCCCAGAAATGGACCCTCAACTCTGTGGTCAACTAATCATCGACAAAGCAGGAAAGAATGTCCAATGGAAAAAAGTCTCTTCAACAAATGGTGTTGGGAAAATTGGACAGCCTCATGCAGAAGAATGAAACTGGACCATTTCCTTACACCATACACAAAAATAGACTCAAAATGGTTGTAAGATCTAAATGTGAGACAGGAGTCCAACAAAATCCTAGAGGAGAACACAGGCAGCAACCTCTTTGACCTCAGCTGCACCAACTTCTTCCTAGAAACATCGCCAAAGGCAAGGGAACAAGGGCGAAAATGAACTATTGGGACTTCATCAAGATAAAAAGCTTTTGCACAGCAAAAGAAAACAGTCAACAAAACCAAAAGACAACCAACAGAATGGGAGAAGATATTTGCAAATGATGTATCAGATAAAGGGCTAGTATCCAAAATCTATAAAGAACTTATTAAACTCAACACCCAAAGAACAAATGATCCAATCAAGAAATGGGCAGCAGATATATTCTTCTTTCAAAAAAAATTAAAGGCAATGTTTTAATAGAAAACCAGCCAGTTATTTTCAAATATATGTTTTCCTTTTCTTAAAAAGGCCAATTCTTTTTAAAACAATAAGCAATTTCATGGATGGTATACTTCTGATAACAATAAAATATAGATGTTAAATTTATATATATCTTAAAGATTTCATGAAAAGAAAGAGAAAAAAAAAAGAAAGAGAAATAGAGAAGCTGCGTAGGTCCACTGAGAATAAGTGTACTTCTATATAATATCAGAGATTTGCAGGTTTTTCCTGGCCTAAGGCATGGGAAAGATAAAGCATTGATTTGGTTTTAAAGGATTTTGTAAGCAAATGTATACAAAGTGTTTATAAAGGCCCTTGGAGTATGTTGGGAAAACATACTGCAAAGATACTGCTGAATTTTTAAAAATAGCCACTAACAGTAGATCACAGTATTCCTATTTATTGTACAGTGATAAATTCTATTTTTATACTCTACAAAAATATATGTATAGTCCCAATGGCGTGCGTGGATCTAAGAGTTAATAATATTTGCCAGTTCCTTCACCATAATAAAGGCACATCTGACTCATATGACCTTTGGGGTAAGGGAAAATCTGATTTCATTTTTAATTTGGCATTCACTAGTATGCAAATATTTCTTTTTAATTTTTAAGAAATAGGAGTTTTCTAAATTGAAGCAGACACTGTCAGTGCCTTGCTTATATCCTTCCACCCCACAGATCATTTGGAGCATGTGAACTGGACTCAGAACCATCACTACCGGAGACTCTTGGCCTGAAAGATCTCTGTACTCTGCCTGTATGTAAGACAGGCTGGAAGTCTCAGGGTCTCTATGCTTCTGGGAAACAGTTCTCCATGAATGACTGAATGGAATTGATTGACAGATAGCTCTCCTCAGTCGTCCCTTAAAGAAAGAACTCTGAGGATGTGTTCTACACTGTTTCCTGGAGTCTCCCATGGGATTCCACTCCAGTTGCTCACAGTGGCCGTCTGTTATTGTAGACTTATTGGCTTCCTGCCCTTTCTGTCTTACCTCCCTACTTCCCTAGGACTGATTCCTGCAATCATGTCTCAATAGACAGTGTAAAAAATAATTCTTGTTTTAGGATCTGCTTCTAGGAAAGCCCAATGTGAGTCATGCATTTTTTTTAATTTGGTTACATATCCATGCAATTAAAAAATTCATAGGATAGAGTATATAACAAAAAATAATTTTCTATACTACCCTTGTCCCCCAACAGTAAAACACTTAATAGGAATGGGCAAGAGGAGTCCTTGTCTTGTTCCGCATGTTTTAGAGAATCATGTGTTTCTCAAATACACAAAGAAATAAGTTTATTAAAAAGACGAGATGTTTTTACTCTCAAGTTCTGGCATTTAATGCTGGCACAGGGTCCACCCTTAATATCCGTTCAGACCCATTGAAGTGCTTATTCACATCTCTTGCCTGAAGTCTTGAAATAAGAGGCAATTGCATTCAAATGCTCTGAAGGTTGTAGGTTTTGTTACAGTCAATGTTGAAAATGGACACTGCTTCAGACGACAGAGAGGTTTTGAGCGTGAAGCACTTAAATAAAAGACAAATTAATTAACTTGTCAAGTTCTTTTTCTCAGCATAAATGCAATAGATTCCTGAATGATGAAATAATATTTCCCAGTAGTGCTAAATATCCATTTCTTGTTGTCTCCCTGTTCCAATTTGTGGTCCTGAGGTATTCATGAATTAGTATGGTGTTCACCACAGTTACACATAGAAAGTGAAGAATTTTTGAATTATTAAACAATTTAGATTCTTAAATTTGTATATATTATGCAAATCTATACAAATACATTTGAAGTGTAATGCAGTCTGATAACATTTTTTTACAGTATCTACTAGAGAGACAATGCTGAAATTATATCTTTTTACAAAATTATCTTAAAACATTAAGTTAAATTTCAAAAAGGTAAATAAGCATTTCAGTTTTATTCGACTAATTTGTTTTAAAATTATGGTATTTATTAATTCTAATTTACTTTTGTTTTTTAATTTTTAATAAATAGTTGAGTTTTTAGAATAAAATAATTTTGAAAGCATGATAAATGCTTCCATTTTGTTATACATTTCCATTAACTTACATTTTTAGTAAAATTATATTCAAATTTTGCCAAAAATGTAATTCAATTGCTTTTATATAATTGAGATTATATATAAGTCAGTATTGGGATAGAAATAAAAAATATTACATCAGCACTCAGAGAAAAAATGGCAGAAAGTTTAAAAAATAGACAAATTTTCAATGCAGTGATCTAGTTAAATTTTGAAAGTAAGTAGACTTCTATCAAACAAGACCCAGGAATTCATGAAAAGGGCATTATACATTCTTTGCCTAATAAAAATTTAATTACTGCTCAAAACAAGGAAGATGAACAAGAAAACTATTTTTATCCATTTAGCAACATGAACAGGTTTGAATTCTCTTATGCTTTACTAAGTAAAATTTTAAATACTTATAACTACAGTGCGAGTGAAAAAAGGACTATTCACATCAAATTCATAATTCAGAAGCAACAATTATATCTCCTTCCTGCACATTAGAAGCTAAAGGAAATTGTATCCACAAAATTATCAAATTGGACAAGAAATATAAAATAAACTGGAGCTATATCAAGCTTATAAATGATAGTTCTAGACACAGTGATCACATTTCTCTGATAGTGCAGGAAAAGTTTTCTAGTGAAACAAAATGCAATTCAAATTAAGAATTACCATTTTCCATTGATTTAAGATGGCAGAAAAGTATTTAATTTTGTCCCAAATTATTTCAAATGGATAAAGAAACTTTAGCAAGTAGCTTTTACATTCTAATTTCAAAGACAAAATATGTAGGAATTACAAAATATTTGGCCAAAGATTAGCTTTTGCAAAAAATCACATTTGTGATTAGAAGCATTTTAGGTTCTCAATTAAAAGAACACAAAATATCACTTGCATACACATACACACACATATACCACATGAATCATTAGAACTAAAAAAAAAAAAGGCTTGAAAGAGCAAACAATGAATAGTATTTAGCAAAGACAAGGAAACCTTTGATACAAAACATTTGTGTGACTTGTTAAAAGACTATTATATGTCTAATATTTAGCCAAGCATAATGAAATTTTACACAAAATAGACAATGGAAATGTTGAAAAATATATTTACTTAACAGAAATATTTTTAAATGTGATGCTAGCATGGCCAAACATGTAAAATGATTTAAAAAGTTATGATGATCTAGACTAGTAAATTCAAAATATGAACACTAACTTAATGGATAATAAAATGAGAGATTAAGTCATACAACAAATTTTTTTAAAAGATTTTATTTATTTGAGAGCGAGAGTGAGCAAGAGAGAGAGAGAGTGTGTGCAGGAGTGGGGGGGCGGTGGAGGGAGAAGGAAAAGCAGATTGCCTGAGCAGGGAACCTGATGTGGGGCTCGATCCCAGGACCCTGGGATCATGACCTGAGCCAAAGGCAAATGCTTAACCTACTGAGCCACCCAGGCACCTCTATACAACAAATTTTTAATCAAAATTAAACATTATTTTAAAAAAATAAAAAACATTATTCATGGAGATTTTTATCATAGAAAAAAGTCATGTTCAGGGTGCCTGGGTGGCTCAGTAGGCTAAGCGTCTGCCTTTGGCTCAGGTCATGATCCCAGGATCCTGGGATTGAGCCCCAGGTGGGGCTCCCTACTCAGCAGAAAATCTGCTTCTCCTTCGCCCTCTGCCCCTCCCCCGCTCATTCTCTTTCTCTCTCTCTCTTTCTCAAATAAATAGAATCTTTAAAAAAAGAAAAAAGGTGATGTTAAACATCTAGTATTCCTTAGAGATAAATATTATTGAGGTTTCCAAAGAAGAAAACAGAAAAATAGAAATTATTTCATTGGTTTACACCTGTTCTTATTAAGAAGTACATGTTTTGATTTAAGTGATGATGTGAAAAGACACTTTTTTGGGTTTTGGCATTGATTTAAAACATTGTCTAATGTTTTTGATAAGGGAACTAACATGGCAAGTAAAGAAAGAGGCATAAAAGCCAGAATTTTGACTTAAAGTCCAGAGCCATTCTTTGTGCAACACATGGCACATAGTTTGAATTGGTTACTAAGAAACGTGGCCTTAACTGTGAATAATCTTTGAAGCAATTCAAGTAGTAAATATGGCATTTTCTGGATCTGCTATAAGATGGAAAATGTTGATGAGAAATTTTTCAAATTCAGCCTCACTAAAACTCCTGGACAACTGAAAAAACTAAATTATGTTAAAGCATTAACAATTAATTTAGACAATACGTGAAATGTACGAAAAAGTAAGAGTTGTAAAACAACAGAATATCTTTAAATAAAGAATGTATCAGGATCTTTAGTAGAAAATGAAATTAATTTGGAATTATCACTCTCCACACTTTTTGATGATTATGGATAGTGCTAGCAAAAGATTTTTTTGCAAGAAAGCCTGGAGTTTGGCAATATCACTTGTTAATACAGTTTTATTCCCTCAACTGAAAAAAATTCATAAATCAAAAGAAACTGCGAAATATGCAACATAAGTGGCCCTGCCCATACGTTCAGATAATGTCTATGGATGCTTTTGCACTACAAAGGCAGAGTTGAGTGGTTGCTGCAGAGACCAAATGTCCCTCAGAGTTTAAAGTATTTACAATTTGTGTTTCTACAGAAAATGTGCCTCAACCTCTGATGTAGAGAGTGCTTAAAGAGAAGTCATCTTTAATATTTTGTCTACTTTTCGTCATAAAGCTATAGCTTCACACCTATTTTTCAACTTTATTTTAGAGTTAGATTTGTCAAAGGAGAGGATAGACTATTTAATAATTTTGTTAGCTTGATTTATAACTTTTAGACATTTAAACAGATAGCATATGGCCTTCATTCATACTGCTCACCTGGGCCCTGCCAATACAAGAACTGGACTGGTCCTTCAGTTTCCCAGAGATCTTCTCCAAGGCCTACCACCAGTATCATTTTCTGGAACATCCTTGCAAACATATATCGATGCACACACACAAAAGGAATACGAAGTTGCATTTCGTCTCCTAGCTTGCCATTAATATCATCTAAAAAGACTCACAGCATCTCCTTCACCTTCTGCCCTAATAAGGATGACAGAGCCTCAAAGATCATGATGCCAGTGGAAGCCACAGATGCCAGTGATAGAGGTTTCCACATTGTGTTCCAATGTACCCCACCAGGTACACTAGGTTCTCTCTCTGGCCGTCATAGCATTTGTCTATATCTATAATGCAACATGTCTTCATTTTCATCAGAATTTTTTCTATATTTTTTAAATGATTGATATGGCTTTCAGGGGTGATAGATATATCTTCACCGGAGTATGATGATGAGTGTGGGGGCGTAAGTCTGAAGGTAGAAGCCACAAGAGGCATGAATTCTTTGCACAATTAGTGAAGAAAAGTGGAAATCAGTGGGAGTACACAGATCAGAGGAAATCAGAGCCAGAGGGCCGCATGTGTGGAAGAATGGCAGAGAAAACCTGACTGGCCCTCACTTTTTTTTTTTTTAAAGATTTTATTTATTTATTTGAGAGAGAGAATGAGATAAAGAGCATGAGAGGGGGGAGGGTCAGAGAGAGAAGCAGACTCCCTGCTGAGCAGGGAGCCCGATGCGGGACTCGATCCCGGGACTCAGGATCATGACCTGAGCCGAAGGCAGTAGCTTAACCAACTGAGCCACCCAGACGCCCGGCCCTCACTTTCAATGCCCCTGCCCCACACAGTGGGAAGGAGGAAGGTAATATTACATGACACGTGTTGGAGGTCTTTAAGTTTTGAGGAGTAAGGTGTGGGGTTAAACCCCTCCTCCATTTCTACCACCTAATTTTAAGCAAAAAACGATTGATTTCACTTATATTTTTGGTGAGAGAAACTCTTTCTGGCGAATACCAAGAGATGTTTTAGTACTGCCTGGAATTTGAAACAGAATAAAATTGGACACAGCATGTGGGGACAGCTGACATCTGGATTGCTTTACTTATGTGTCTGTTTTTCTTTCCCAAGTCTGTGGTTTCAGACCACGAGAGAATATGCCTTATTCTTTCCTATTTCTCCAATTCTAAAAAGGTGCTTTGGTTGCAATTAAGCAACCATTAATTATTTGGAAATCTTACTAGGTGAACCAGTTTCTAAGTTCCAGAAGGTATGGCTAGTAATGTTGACTTTCCATACATACCAAGAATGTAGTGAAGAATTCTGAATTTTTAAGTTGCATGATACCCAAGCTCTATCTCCCTTTAGTTAAAATAGAGACACAAGTAATAGCCATTCTCTAATTTAGTGCAATGCTGAGGTTAAAAACTCCATTGCGATAAAGGGGTATCCCTGAGCATCTAAATCCCAGGAATTGCCTTACATAACTGAGAAGACTCTCACTTATTTTGTAATTTCTGTTCCTTTACAATATACTAATAAGTGCCACTTTGGAAGAATCATACAGAATTCATTTTAGTCTTTGCAATGAATTGAAACAGTGGCATTATGAAATCCTTGCAAGGATTCCTCATGTTTGAATTTGATGCTCTCAGTGTTTAAATGACACCCCTTGAAAAGATTCATACCGTTTTTGGAAAAAAAAAAAAAAAAAGAGAAGACCAATTTCAGCTCTGTGAAGAGATATGGAGAAATTAATTCCTCTGCAAGACATCTTGAAATGCAAGATTGGTTTATAGAAACAGATCGTGTAGCGTGATCTTATTTCTATTCCACTAACCTTTTTTTCTACAACTTGGATTGTTTTTGATAGAACACTCTGTTGATGGAAATGCAAACATCCAAGGAAAAATAGATTTTTTTTAATGATCAGAAAGAACAGCTTTCCCATAAAATATGGGATTCATTGAATTTCCAGGCACACGGAATTCTTTTTATTATATGTGAATTTTTTATGAACCAACATTCAGAAAAGAGGTTCCATGGGCCTAAAGGGAACATAATGTGTCAGACTATATTGATGGGGTGAGTGGTAATAATAATAATAATAGCTAAAATTTATTTTGTATTTTTCTTTTAAAAATCTCCAAGTATTTCTCGTATACTCAGCTTTCTTTTTCACCCTGTAGAAGGAGTATTTTCAGAAGGATGCTGACCCATCAGGAGGCCATACGGAAATAGTTTCATTACCCTTTAGTGCCAGGCTGTGTAAGAAGAATATTTATCTTCCTGGGGCCTGAGATGAGGTGAAACATACGTAGTCATTCTGATCATATAGCCTTGAAGTCCCTGGGGCCCCATTTCATGGTCTGCAAGTAATTTAAGTAAAAACACAGAGAGTATATAAATATGGAAATTCTGCTAAGACATTTCCTCCTTTTGTAGAATTCTCAAGGTTCACTTTTCTTAGTCCTAATGATCTATTTTCATCGTTTTTTGGGGGAGGGTGGGGAGGAGGGTTGCAGGTGATATTGAACTAAGGACATGTGTGCTAGCCAAGGTCCAAGATTGAGTGCAATCTGGGCAATAGGAAGAAGGCAGGTTTATAGCCAAAAAATTATAGTATTTAAAATGGACAGTATAGTATTTCTCAAATAATCGGCTACTGAAATGAGAAAACAAACTAAAGAATGGGAAGTGACTTGCTTAACATCAATCAAATCTCTAGTGTTCAAATGAGAATGAATACAAGTCTCCTTCCTCTCTCCTTGACAGTTCAAAAGGGCAAGGCTTTGATGGAAAATCATGAACCCTGTTAGCTCTTAT
Source organism: Mirounga leonina (assembly GCF_011800145.1). Taxonomy (NCBI): domain Eukaryota; kingdom Metazoa; phylum Chordata; class Mammalia; order Carnivora; family Phocidae; genus Mirounga; species Mirounga leonina. The sequence continues at coordinate 11,154,276 of NW_023270231.1, forward strand.
TACATTTGAACTGAACCACTGATAAGGGATATATTAAAGTCCTTTCCATTTTTTTCAGAATAAAGTAGGAAAATGCTGTGAAATTTGTCCCCATTCCTTCAGTTCTTTCCAAGTTCTGCCTGCCACATTCTTACTGACACAACATTCCAAAAGGGCTGCTCCTTTTCTTCCCTAGAGGGGGAGTTATTAATTGCATTAATTTATTTGCCATTGTCACTTTTGATTCTAAATGAGTAAATAAAGAAATTTCCTTGGGCGCCTGGGTGGCTCAGTCGTTAAGCGTTTGCTTTCGGCTCAGGTCATGGTCCCAGGGTCCTGGGATCGAGCCCTGCATCGGGCTCCCTGCTCGGGGGGTAGTCTGCTTCTTCCTCTACCACTCCCCCTGCTTGTGTTCCCTCTCTCGCTGTGTCTCTCTCTGTCAAATAAATAAGTAAAATCTTTAAAAAAAATAAAAAGAAATTTCCTTAATAAAGAAGTAATTTTGCACAACCTTAGTACTAGAATCTTTTCTAGAATCTTCCTGGCATCTATCCCCTTACCTCTGAATGAAGACCTCCAGAGATTAGCATTCTCTCCACTACAAGGAAGTTATATTAATTACTAGACCATTCTTAATGTTCATATTTAAATATTCTCCATTATAATAAACTACTGCTTGCCCTCCTCTCTATTATAACCACTGGCTCTAGTTTTGCCCCCTAGAGCAATACAGATTAAAATGAGTCCTTCCTTGTGACAATCATTTTCATATCTGAGGAGAGCAACTTCATCATTCCTCAAATTCATCTCTTTTTCAATATAATGTATCTCCGAAGAACAAAAATAAGGTGGCCCCCTTTAATTTTGAATTAAAGTTTGGGAAAGATAACTAAGTCAGACATATATCAAAAGGCTTTAAGGGAAGTGGTAGGTGATCTAAGAATCTTTCAGCCTCAGGCAGGGAGAAGACCTCCAATATCCAGCCATTTCTGTGTTGCCATGAACAAGTTTCTTTTTATTATGAATTACTTTTTGAATAGTATTTATAAACTAAGAAGATTGGATTAGATAATGATCATGTCTCCCAGTTCTAAATGTCCCATTCTTACCACATATTTTGGAAAGAAAACCCAATATTAGTCTTACTGCTCCCTTGAAATTCTGTGGGTAGGTGGTAGTTTTAATCCACACATTTCAGGTAAATTCTAAAGCATATAGTGAACTGAAGATGAATACCTTGAACAAACTATACTAGGGTCTTAGAGCCCTCACAAGCCCAAAAACACGTAACAGAAAACACCCTAGTTTCATAAATTTCCTGGAATTTTAAGCAAATATGTGACAAAGCCAATTAAACAGGTTTTTGCCTCTGTGAAGGCTGTAAAATCCCAGTGTGATTTAAGATCACATACCTTCTTATGTTAGTGAATAGTCTATGTTGTTTATTTTGTGGGGAGGAGGGCAAATTAGATTTTTAATTCTATCTTATATAAGGACTGGATCTAGGTTATTTGTAGATTAAAGGTTCAGTATAATCTCTAGGAGTGCCATGGTTTGAGTAAGGCCAAGTCTGAACAGTAGCTAGTTCTCCTTATATAGATGAAACGCTGATTAAGATACAGGAGGCACAGGGCGCCTGGGTGGCTCAGTTGGTTAAGCGACTGCCTTCGGCTCAGGTCATGATCCCAGAGTCCTGGGATCGAGTCCCGCATCGGGCTCCTGGCTCGGCGGGGAGCCTGCTTCTCCCTCTGACCCTCTCCGCTTTCATGCTGTTTCTCTCTCTCTCTCTTTCTCAAGTAAATAAATAAATAAAATCTTTAAAAAAAAAGATACAGGAGGCACAGACTTATTAAATTTAATAAAATTCAATAAAACAAATAAAAAATAAATATCTCATTGTAAAGCAGCCAATAATAGTTGTAAATCCAGGTACAGAACTCAAGTCTTCTAATGCAAATTTAGCTTTTCCTATTACAGTAATAGGCAACTGTCTGGAATTTATATATAATTCATTATTCTTCATTATACAATTATTTGTATCATTTGAGATAATATGTTGGCATTTTGAAACTTACAATTCATTTGGACTAATCAGCTGAAGTTACAGTTGTGAATATTTTTGATCCAGAAAAACAAATTGATGGGCAAAATATGTCTTCTGCCCCTTCTGAAGAAACACTGTTGCAAGGTTGAGGGAGAATAAAGTAGCGCGTGGTCTCCAACTGGACACTCTAGTATCTCTTGCTAAGACTCATTTCCAGATTTTGGGGTGTGTGTGTGTGTGTGTGTGTGTGTGTTATTTCTTTCTGCTAGTTTCCTACAGCACTACTAATAATCTCATGAATACTGCACAGATGTTTTCTCCATTCTGTGGCATACTTATTTTTCAAGTGGCTTCTGAGAGCAGATGTTCCCATGTGTCTTTGTAACTTCTTTTCAGTTGATGCTTTTGCAATATTAAAAAAAAAAAAAAGTGTAGGGGTAGAGAAGAGGAATACTAAACACCAGTTATAGAAGGAAAATAAAGACCAATGTATGTTTAACTTTTTTATTGTGAAAGAACCTCCATTCAATTCAGTTGAATCTAGTAAGTATTTATTGGAAATCTATGTGTAAGGCCCTTGGCTAGTTCTGGGAGGGTTCAAAGTAGACAGATGTCACATAGGTTGGAGGAAGGATATTTGCAAAACAAGAACACATTCACAAGGCATATATGAGAGCTGGTATCTCAGGCAGATGGCAAAAATAAAGTACGAATGTTTAGAACATATGCAAAGAAAAGTAAAATTATCAGCAGAATCTGGGTATTGCCTCATGTGGTGGAATAATTGGGAATTTAGATTCAGGAAGTGGTTTAAACCTAGAGTATAAAGAACCATGAACAACAGACTGAGGAATTTGTGATTAAGTGCATTTGTACTGGTGAATGTTTCTGAGTAGAGGAATAACAAAATCAGAGCTATGTATTTTGGAAGATTATTTGGGCAGCCATGTATAAGAAGGATTGGGGAAAACAAAGACAAAAGAGATAAGAAACCACAGCTATTCATTCTACTAGTGATGAAATAATAAGGTAGGATGTAATCTGTAAAAATGAGAGTTATAGATGTGAAGATATTGAAGTAAGAGAGTCATTGTTTATAGAGTGTTCTTTTGTTTCTTTCTCTCCCAAAAGGTGTGAGTTAGAAAGACAAAGGAAATAGTGCCATTGATAGAAATTGGGATGTAAAAAATGATAATGTAAGGGTAGAGATTATAGTTTGATTTGATTGCAATCTATTCAGTTGTTAATGTCCCATAGGTATGCATATGTGGTCTCAGGAAGAAAGTTTCAAGCTAGCAACAGATACACAATGTGGCTGTCTGTATAGAACTGAACAGTTACCAAGGAAGAGGCTGAGAAAGACTGGGGAAAGGGACCCAAACAAATCCTTGGCAATTAGTGTGGTACTGATAAGAGAATCGAGGAAGAAGAGCCTGTTTAGGTGACCAAGACTATAAGTTCAATGAAGTAGTAAGAGAAACCTTAATAATCAAAGTTGTACAATAGGTCCCAAAAGAAAGGAGAATCTACCTAATTCCATTTGGTAGGTAGTTTGAGGAATACACAAAGATTAAAGGATTTGGCTGTGAAAGGTTTTGATGACAAATACTGGGTTAAATATTGGTTGGTGGTTGGACTTAGAAATGAGAACTTCAATATATGCTTTAATTAGGTAATGTCTTATGGATAGAGAAGTTTGTTGTTGTTTTTTTTTATAAAGAAACTTGATAAAGATTTGTTTTGCATAAAACATTGGGTGTTAGCTTATTTTAGGGTACTGAAAATATAAAGAAAATTTGAGTAGAATCTACATTATGCTCAGTGAATCTCTAATTGTTCAGTAGTCATGCCACTGAGAGGCTGAGAGGCTGTTACATCAACCAGATAGACCTGGGGTCCCAAGCTTGGTGACAGAAATTGCATAATCTCCCACTGTCCTCCCTGCAAGGTAGCCTCATTGCAAACCTCGACCGGACTTCTCTGTTAATCTGTCACTCATCTATACCAGGAGATGACCTCTTTTTCCTACTATCTTAATTATATCTAATTATAATAATATTATAACATGACAAGGACACCATCTCCCAGAATCCATAGAATGACTTTCTAGGATAATCTTGTGAGGGAGTTTTTGCTTCTCCATTTCTGTTCTGGGCCTTTTGCTTTAGAAGCTTTTGAGGGCACAGCTTTTCCTCTCAGCAGGTGAAGTGCTTTAAGATCTTAATTCTATTTGGTTTTAATTGTTGAAGATCATCATTTCCAATAGAATTGGAAAGTCTATGATGGTTAGACCCATTGTTGTACCTTTTCTAATTTTAGAAATCCATTCTTTATATTCAACCAGAGTCTTCTTCCCCCCAAATTCAAAATGTTAGTCCTTTTTCTCCCTCTCGAGAGGGAATAAGAGACATTAAGCCAAGTCACTTAATGTATGTGAACGTCACTTTTTCTTCTAAGATTGATATGATTATATGTGAAATGGCTATGGAAGTATTGCATAAAACTATAAAGCATGAACAGGTTTTTAATTGTTAGTGATATTAATTATAAGTAGGAAAATAAGGAGTTAGAATAAACAACCATGGGGTGTGACAGCTGGCTGTAAAAAAGACAAAGTTACTTTAATTATAAAAATATAAAAGCAAATGTTTGTGGAACCATATAGTGAAGGGACAGCTATGCTAAATACACAGTGATCCATGTTAACATTAATAAGTAATTTAGAGTACCTCAATTGGACATGAATTAAGTAATTAATACTTGAAATACTAATGTAATAAAATATTAATTATAATACAAATGTAATATTTGTAATATTGATCCAAATTTATCAATAAAAAGTTAGCATTTTCTAGAAGAAAATTATATTCAGCATATTCTGTACAGAAGGAGGGAAGAATGGAATGTATTCAGAAACATTTTCAGCCCAAATATTTGAAATCTTTACAAAAAAGTCTTGTACTACAAATTTAAGCCTCAATTATTTGTAAACCTTTTTTTTTTTTTTATGACACTGATTTTCCTAGAAATGCTGGGTAAACCCAACCATTCAGCACATTCATTGGACCTAGCCATGCTCAAGTTTCTGTCCTGCAAGATGAAAAGTAGAGGTAGAACAACCCTTATAAACACAGAGCCTCGCTTTCAGTACTCTTCACTTTTCCTCTTACGGTCTATTTCACCCTAGCATTTCTATTGCTATGATTCCTGAAAGCTACTACTTTTTTATTCCTACAGAACAGACAATTTCAAAACTCAGTTAATAAATTAAATATTTGTATTAATATTAAATATTAAGTGGGATATATATATATATATCCCACTTCACCCTCCTGGTGAAAAGATGAGCACTATTGCAGCAAAAAGCTACTTAATCCTTGCTTGAACCATACCGTGTTTTAAATAGCTGCGAATTAGTAGAACATACCTGGAGTTCTCCTTCACTGATCAAATGAAGGCATAAAAATGATGCCTTCAGGGAGCAGGAAATCTTCTTAGTGGAAGAATATGTGATACAGAAAAACAAATACTTATTTGTTCCTATAATAGTGCATACTACACAGTTACGTTCCAGTGGGTACCTGATGAATAACATGGAGTTATCATTTAACAAGTTTCTGCCCAACATTGTTCTCAAAAGAGGAAGTTGAATGTCTACCTTGCAAATGTTTAGCTCAGAGTTCTTCCTAAACAAGAAGTTATACCAGGGGAGAATTATGTCTTGTTTTTAGCTTTTGTTTTCTTTAAAGGTGAGATGTTGTATACTTAAAGACAACGTTTTTTCCCTGTAAATCATCTGGAAGGACATTTTCCTTCTTTCCGAGGGAAGTAGCAAAAACTACTCTATGCCCAGGAAGAGGTAGTCAAATTAAGGACAACCTCTGGTTAGAAGTGTTGACCCAGAAGCTACAATTAAAGGAAAAATAAAGTAGGACCTACACACTCCATTCATTATTTTATTACTCGTAGGTACTTGTGCTGGGCAATACATGATTTATATGTGATAAATCCTGAATACTTGATTAAATTTATCATGGGCTAATTAATGTATACTTATCTGTCCATGAGATCATGCAAGGAAGACCCACCATCTAATAGTCTACTAAATGAACAAGCAAAATCTAGCTCTGCATGCAATAATCTATACAAAGAATAAATGTCAGCCATGAAAAATCCTCTTTGGACAAGAGGATATATCCTTTAAAATGAGTGAGAATTGAGCTTCAATTATTCAACTTTCTTCTTTTGATTTAAATCACATGTTTACAATATTCCTTCTCTTATAATTTCTTTAATGAGCAAAGTTTTGATATTTGGTAACCTGAATAAACTTCTCAGTAGGGTATTATTGTTATAAAAAACAGTTTATAATGTTATAAGGATCCTCTTGCTCTACATTAATTTTAGAAACATAATCAACTCTGCCAATTCTATCTATGACAGACTTTTAATCTGACTTAACACCTTCTGCCACTTTACCACTTTATTATGTAGACTGTGCTGAGGAAATGAAGACTGGCATCAGAACCAGTAAAACACATTAAACAGAAAAGAAAAACCATCACACTTAGAAGACATAGAAGACCAAATAGAAAGCCAAATGAAAAGCAATTTTTTATGGTTTGTTTGTTAGACCTATACATGATCCTTAAGCCTATCCATTGGTGCATATATCAGAGACCTGGCTATATTATTCCTGCTTATTCTTATTCTAAAACATTGAGAAAACCCCTTACTTAGAGTCTGTGACTGGAAATGATTTGCTTTTACCTTAGCAAAGCAGTGATATCCATCTGTCCAACCATTTATCTATGCAGTCATCCATCTCTCATTCAAAGCTTCCTGTGTGCTAGCCATGATGTTCTCCAGTTCCCACCAAGCAAAATATTGTTATAGATATTTCTAAATATTTTACAATTAATATATATGATTTTCATTAAAAATGGAAAGGTGTTGAAAATAATAAATAAAGGATTTTGTAGTACATTGCCCATTCTTCCCCCAACACTGCTGATTCATAGAACCAATTCCATAGGACAGGCTGCAAGATGAGCACTTTGGCCACTTGGACCAGTTGTTGATATTACCATTATTATAACTACCATTATTATCATAATATACACTCCCATCTCTCATCTCATAATACTCATGATCTATCTTGCCCTGTTGTATGCCATGTAATTTAGGTTTTTCAATTATGTTTATTATAAGTCTCACCAATGTTAGAAGGTAAGTTAAACGAGGACAACAATGTTCCTTGTTTTATTCTCTGATGTGTCCCAAACTTTTAGAAGCGTTCTGGGCAAAACATGGGCACTTAATATTTGTTTAATGAACCAATTATGTCCTATTAAGAACAAGAACTACTATTATGTGTTTGCTTTGAAGTTATGTGAACGCTTCTTATGGACAAGTGCAAGCCCATATATATAGGCTTCTGGATGTGCAAAAGGAAGATTCTGGGTGATTTCAGTTTGCAAAATGGAATGAGGACAATCATTGCTAACAGGATCTGTATATAAAGAGTATAGCTGCCCCATGTGCTAGACACTCTGCTAAATGCTTTGCAAATATTATCATCTCATTTATCTAATCTCAAAAAGCACGTTATATTTTACGATATTTTATCATTTTCTTTTCTTACTAGGAAAGAAGGTCCTTGCCCAAAGTCATGGAGCTAGTATGCTTAGTTAAAACTGAGTAATACGCTGCATAGTCCAAACTCTGACTCCACTCTGATGTATTATCTACATGCACTCTGTTAACAAGTGTTTCTCAACTCTTTGAAACAAAAGGAATGTGCAATTTTAGGGCATCAACCATTTTTAAGAAACAAGTATCATATTTCTTTTTTTTAGGGGAAAAAAGAGAAAGAGAGAGAAAGCCGTCTTCAGCCATCCCTGGTAAAGCCTTTGTAATACCCATGTAAGTCAGTAATTCCTTCACTTACTGTGGCAGCTAACAACCACAAAAATAAAACCAGTCAGTGCTCTCAACAGCCCTTTCCCTTTATTCAAGTGAGATTTTTGCCATAAATTGACTTTTAAAAATAATCTCTGAGGTTCGGGTGACACTGTCCTCTTGGATTGTTTGTGTCCTGGACTGTGGAGAAGCCTCTGACTACAACCCCATCATTACCTGCCATAAATGGGATCCAGAGAAAAGCAAGGCTCCAAATGAGTGATGAAGTGGTTTCTTTTATAGTCCAGCTCTTTTCCCTAATAGATAATCTGAATATCAAAGAGAAAATTCAACACTTCTCCCAAACACCAAATAAAACAAATGCCACTGTATCTGGGAGGTGCTGAGGCTTTAAACGTAGTGATGAAACTTAGAACTGATTGTAACACAGGGAGAACTTGCTTACATGACTCACAGCTAAAAATGACTGAAATCACCTGAACAATGACAAAGGCAGGGTCAGAGAAGGACAACAAGAGATTTATCATGGACAAGTACAAAGTAATATATGCATGCGGCAAAAAGCCATCCGACATTCAATGCATAGAGGGAGGGAAGCTGGCCAATTTGTGTTTCCAGTGGGGCAGAGAACAGTCTGGGTCTGGCATAAGGAGACACTGAGCCACAGAGAATGCAGGATCTGACCTGGATTCCTTAGAAAACATGGTCTGTGACAGAAAGATGTGGGCATGGCATGACCAAACTTGGGTTCTAGTCACAACTGGCTACATGGCTTTAGGCAAATTGCTTTGTCTCTCTTCATTGTGGTTCCTTTAGTTCTAACATGAGTGAGGGCAAGAACATGCTTCCTGGTTACCTTGCATAAGTTTCATTGATATTAAATAAGACCATATACCTACTGACTTAAAAAGAAGTCCATTGCTAAAATTGTTTAAAATTAGGACACAACAGAAAAAAAATACCATAATCCCACACGACACACGACACACGACACACACACACACACACACACACACAGGTCATAAGCATATATGAAATGGCAATTTTATGTTTTTCCTTGTTCTCTGATTTCTCTTTGTGATAAATATCTTTTTTAACTCATTTTTTAATTATGTTATGTTAATCACCATACATTACATCATTAGTTTTTGATGTAGCATTCCATGATTCATTGTTTGTGTATAACACCCAGTGCTCCATTCAGTACGTGCCCTCTTTAATACTCATCACCAGGCAAACCCATCCTCCCACCCCCCTCCCCTTTAGAACCCTCAGTTTGTTTCTCAGAGTCCATAGTCTCTCATGGTTCATCTCCCCCTCCAATTTCCCCCCCTTCATTCTTCCCCTCCTGCTATCTTCTTCTTTTTTTTTTTTTTAACATATAATGTATTATTTGTTTCAGAGGTACAGATTTGTGATTCAACAGTCTTACACAATTCACAGCACTCACCATAGCACATACCCTCCCCAATGTCTATCACCCAGCCACCCCATCTCTCCCACCCCCCCACTCCAGCAACCCTCAGTTTGTTTCCTGAGATTAAAAATTCCTCATATCGTTGAGGTCATATGATACATGTCTTTCTCTGATTGACTTATTTCACTCAGCATAATACCCTCCAGTTCCATCCATGTCCTTGCAAATGGCAAGATTTCATTCCTTTTGATGGCTGCATAATATTCCATTGTGTATATATATCACATCTTCTTTATCCATTCATCTGTCAATGGACATCTTGGCTCTTTCCACAGTTTGGCTATTGTGGACATTGCTGCTATAAACATTGGGGTGCATGTACCCCTTCGGATCCCTACATTTGTATCTTTGGGGTAAATACCCAGTAGAACAATTGCTGGGTCATAGGGCAGCTCTATTTTCAACTTTTTGAGGAACCTATGATCCTCTCAATAGATGCAGAAAAAGCTTTTGACAAAGTACAGCATCCTTCTAGATCAAAACTCTTCAGAGTATAAGGATAGAGGTACATACCTCAATATCATAGAAGCCATCTATGAAAAACCCACAGAGAATATCATCCTCAATGGGGAAAAACTGAGAGCTTTCCCCCTAAGGTCAGGAACACAGCAGGGATGTCCACTATTACCACTGCTATTCAACATAGTATTAGAAGTCCTAGCCACAGCAATCAGACAACAAAAAGAAATAAAAGGCATCCAAATCATCAAAGAAGAAGTCAAACTCTCACTCTTTGCAGATGATATGATACTTTATGTGGAAAACCCAAAAGACTCCACCCCAAAACTGCTAGAACTCATACAGGAATTCAGTAAAGTGGCAGGATATAAAATCAATGCACAGAAATCAGTAGCATTCCTATACACTAACAACAAGACAGAAGAAAGAGAAATTAAGGAATTGATCCCATTTACAATTGCATCCAAAACCATAAGATACCTAGGAATAAATCTAACCAAAGAGGCAAAGAATCTGTACTCAGAAAACTATAAAATACTCATGAAAGAAATTGAGGAAGACACAAAGAAATGGAAAAACATTCCATGCTCATGGATTGGAAGAACAAATATTGTGAAGATGTCAATGCTACCTAGGGCAATCTACACATTCAATGCAATCCCTATCAAAATACCATCCACTTTTTTCAAAGAAATGGAACAAATAATCCTAAAATTTGTATGGAACCAGAAAAGACCCCGAACAGCCAGAGGAATGTTGAAAAAGAAAAGCAAAGCTGGCAGCATCACAATTTCAGACTTCCAGCTCTATTACAAAGCTGTCATCATCAAGACAGTATGGTACTGGCACAAAAACAGACACATAGATCAATGGAACAGAATAGAGAGCCCAGAAATGGACCCTCAACTCTATGGTCAACTAATCTTCGACAAAGCAGGAAAGAATGTCCAATGGAAAAAAGTCTCTTCAACAAATGGTGTTGGGAAAATTGGACAGCCACATGCAGAAGAATGAAACTGGACCATTTCCTTACACCACACACAAAAATAGACTCCAAATTGTTGAAAGACCTATATGTGAGACAGAAGTCCATCAAAATCCTAAAGGAGATAAACCTTTTTTTCCCCAATCATTTCCATTTTTTTGTGAGAGAAAAAGAGAAGAATAGAGAGAGAAAGAAACCTAAGTATGTAAAAATGAAAATTCTAAATGCTATGAAAGGGAGGGAGATAGAACAAGAGATTCCAAGATTAGCTTTTTAAATTTTTATTTATTTATTTTTAAGTTTTTATTTAAATTCTAGTTAGTTAACATATAGTGTAATACCAGTTTTAGGAATAGATTTAATGTTACAGATAACGCAAGATTAGCTTTTTTTTTAAAAACATAATGTTTCAAATTAGAATCTTGAGAAAGAATAGAGGGAAGGATTTGCCACCTGGTGGGAAAAGCACACATAGTAAGTTTGGGGCAAATGTTGATTAAATGAGTGTATTGTATAGCATTAAGCCCTGACTTTTGTATTAATGGAATAAGGAAAAAGCTGCTTTAGTCTCAGGAGCTATGGGCTTGACTTGAGTGAACCCATGCAAGGTAGCTTTGACAAAGTTTCTAGGCTCATTTGAGGGTGCAAGAGAAGAGTTGGAACTTTTAGCATTCATTTTATACCCCTGCTCTGACATTTAGCATTTTCAAAGATGCAAAGCAATATTTTGGAGCAGTAAATATCAATAAATACTAAGCCATCGTTACCCTTGACAATAACGTAACACAGTTGTCCTCAGACCCAGGTGTACTCTCTCCTTATACTTGCCTTATGGTCAAAAAGAATACATCACTCAACTCAGAGCACTAGTCAGGACTAAATCTCTTAATGCAAATCTTGCTCCTTCTTGGGGAAGAAGGGAAAGTCTATTGAAGTCAAAGAGAAATTTCCCTTCTCCATTTTTTCCAAACCTTGGTATAAACAGAATCTTGCTGTTGATATAACTAGGAAGTGGATGCCTCTCACTTCTTTGCAAAAAGCCAAGCGAACATCAGTTTTGTGATTTTGTTAGTTTTATAGAAAATCTAAATACTAGGAATTATCCTAATTATTCAAGACCTAATTTTTGAAAATAAAAGGTATACTTCTTTTCCACTTTTTTTTTTTTAAGTAGCTAGCTCCCCTGGTGACTTTAAATTTTTATTACTGACCCTTAACAACTTTCCAGGAAGGCAGGAAGGGAGGAGACACAGGATCTGGAAGTAAAAGAGAGGTGCTCTTGGCAGTAGTCATTCAAGCCTAAAGTGAAGATAAATCATCTTAGAGACAGTAATGCGAGTCAACAATCAGATGAGGTTCTATTTGCCAAAACAATAATCAAAGCAACCAAAACAAAATGCCTGTACAACTTTTCTGGGAACCAGTGGCAGTTGGATGGGATATGCTGGTGCCTGTGTTTCCTTAGATAAAGATTCTCTGACCGAAGAAGAGTAGCAGTCAGCTTGCAAAAAAGAAAATGATGTGGAAAACAGAGTAATTACTGGATATTTCAGATCAAGAAGTGTTACTGGGGGGAAACACAAATGCACGGGCACGTACACACACACCCAGATGTGTGGAGAAGGGATTCATGTTGCTACCCTATTTGTCCTCTTTTATCTTGTTCTTTATGGATATAGTTCTAGCCTGTTCTTTGTCTTCCTATAAGAGAGAACAGAGTAAGCCAAAGAACAAAGTGCAACCATGGGCAGTAATTTATGTCTTTTATGGCGGCTTCATTAGAACAACTAAAAAATTGGAGAGGAAAAAAGAGTTAGATATATATCTGGCATAGTGGAAGAGATTTGACATGCTTACACTAGAATTCCCCTTAGAGAGCAAATTGTGTTTAAGAAAGTACCTTAAGAAGCCTCTTAAACTAGTAGGTGAGACTCTTTCAGCAATTGGATGGGAGATAAGATAATAAAGTGATAGCTAAGTTGCTCTGTTTTATATGACCTAGGACAGGTAGGGAGGGGAAAAGGGTATGGCTAAGAATTATATCCAAAGACATTTTTAAAAGGTGATGTTCTGTGTATGATTTCCAGTCGGTATTGTTGCTACAATACAATGCCTCCACCATCCTTCTTAAACTCTCAGTAAAGCTGCTATATAGAAAAATCTTGTGTAAGGGTCACTATTCTGATGGAAGTTCAGAAGACAACTGTGTTCCACACCAGTGTCATAGAATAAAGGTAACATGTGTTTGGCATTTGGGTGATCCATAAATTGAACTTAGGGCAAGGTGCTGGTACCAAAGGAGTTGAGAATGTCAGCCCTCTAGGAATATAGAGGAATCTGAGGAAATTGGATTTTTCCCCCAAAAAAGTGTATCTTATCTATACAAGTGATTGGGAAGATAAGCCCAGCTGACATCTGGGTTACACAGAGAAACCTAGGTTTTTGCAGAAACAGCTTTTCTTGAAAAAGTTATTCATTTTTGATGTGCATACAAAAATATGGCCATTGGTGCAAAACAGGATTGCCTGTCTCTGAATCATGGAATTCCAGCACTTGATCTTTGAGAGTATCTCACCCAAGTGACTCATTTTACAGGTGAGGACAAAAGTCATCCAGAACCAGAAGTACTGAATAGGCCTGGCTGTCTAATGCAAAGCCTTGTTCAATCTACTGAGGTGCTTCAATTTGAAATGATACCGACTTTTTTCTTAAGTCCTTATTAATCACTTGTGCTAAGTTTTATGTGTTTGAGCACTTAATATATGCTAATTTATTTTACTTGGACCTATTAGATATCATGGGAAGAAAAAATAAAAAAACAGAGAAAACCAAAACTGAACTTGAGTCAGAGAAATTAGGGAGAGGGGAGATGAATTCCAGAATTAAGAAAACACGGCTTGTATGAGATTCTTCTCTCTCAATAGCAACAAGTTGATTGCCAAACAGGATCTGTATTTGAATGTCTGAAAACAATCACAAACTTTTCAAGCTCTGAAGGGATGCGTATTTGAGATGTAAACGTAAGAGATGGAAACAGATTCTGACTTAGCAGTGAAGTTAGTGGCTTGAGTTCAGCAATGTTTCACAAGATTTGATGTCTTTTCATTGCTCTAGAGCAGAAGTGGTAGAAAAAGCATCTTTCTTAAATACACACACAAAAATATAATTTAAAAATAGCAACAACAACTGAAACAACTTTTTTTTGTCCTTCTGGAAAATCTATGCCAGGAATCTTCAGATATAGGGAAAGTCAAATAGTGTAGACTGTCTCTTAGTTGCAAAGAAAAGTAGCTATATTCTGCTAAGTCAATAATTACTAGATGTTAAGCATTTTACATATGATCTCTCATTTAATAATTATGTCTCTTGAGGGATTTTGGATATTTAGCAAGGACAGAAAGTTCATTCAAAGCCAAGAAGATGACATAATGGTAAAATTAAGCCACGTGTCAGAACTGGACTCACTAGTCAGTTTCTCCATTTTTATACACATCTCTTTCTTGAAAAATTATGAACAGCACCAAGAGAAAACAGACCTTTGTCAGAAAAAACTTGTATGACCCTGATTCATGCTCACATCATCTGAATTAGAGGACATTCAATTATAGGGCACCATGACAAAGCAAAATGTACTGGTACTAGATTTTGACATACATTTGGGTATTCTCTCATGGCAATGTTATAACTTTAGTAACTGGCAGTAATAATGAACAGATATTTGGGGAAACTCAAAATTGTAAAATCAAATCAGTACTAAGCTGCTGGATATTTAGAACATCATAAAATAAGGAGCAGAAGCTCTGTTTGGGGGCTTTAATCCTGTATATCTTATAAATCAAGAGCTTATAATATATTTTAATACATTCCTTGAAGGCTCCAAGCTTTGATCTTTGGCTTTCTCTTCACTCTGTAGAATTGTGTACAAAGCAAGTTCTGAGAGTAGAATTTGGCACCATTTGTTGCTAGTCTTAGGGGAAAAAAGTCCAAAGCCAGAGATAAACATTTTTCTACTATAAAATTCTGAAAGCAATAGTGCTTATCTCCCTCTGTTTGATAAGCAATGCAAATTCAAGTGGCTCTCATTTTATCCACGTTTGCTTCAATTTAGAAGATTCTCAATAGCATATATGTGGAAATTGTATTGTATATTTAAGAGAACATGATATTTAAATTGACTTGAATTCATTTTTAAAATCCATTACCAGCACTACACTTTTTACTTTGGAGTATTAAAAAATTACTCTCATTTCCCCTTCTTTCACAATGAGTTTCTTCTAGTGATAGCCCATCTTTACAATACTGATGTAACCCTGCTGAATAGAACCACGGCCGCCCATGACACCCTCCTTTCTGGATTGGCCAGTGAAAACACAGATGGAGATAAGCTGACAAAACATTATCTTTGGGCATAACTGCACAGAACCTGACCACTGTACGTATTTGTCAGTCAGATATGAAATTTCAATGGAAAGGTGGATTAGTACAAAGCAAATCCTAACGTGTTGTAGACTGAGTCTCCTCCCTCCTCCCACCAAGTTCTTTTTTGCCTCTGCACACATGAGAATTCTGTTTGGATATCAGCAAAATTCCCCCCTCTGCTATGATCCATCCTAAACCAGATAAGCATGTGTCCTATGTTTCCAGCATGGCAACCTGATCACCAAGTGTGATGATCCCATTTAATTTGCTCTATTTTGCCTGGATTTCTCCGGTACTTATTCTAAATAATTGAGGTGGGTCCTGGCCCAAGCTGCTTGATGGAATATGCCTTTCCACCTGTGGATTTGGCCTTTTCACCCAACTTTAAGGAAAGTTTAAGCACTTACTGGGATGACTCCTTGGAGGGTATTACTCCTTGGGATACTTTTATATTATAACTACATATATAATTCTTCCTGGCTTTCCTCACTAGGAAAAAAAAAAGAGAGTGTTGGCATTTTTAAAGGCTGTGTCTCTGCATTTTGTTCTATAAATTAGTTTTCTTGCTGGAGTCAAAGGTCAGTCCTCGTGCTGCATAACAATACTTTTCAGCCTAATATTAAAAGCTGGCTTCATTTTACTTTGTAATATAATAAAGCTTCACTTTAGCATTAATATCATTCAAAAGGCAGCTGCTCACATAATAGGTTCCTTTTAAGCAAAGTGGGAAAACACACATTTATCAAACAATTTTCAGTTTGGAGGCTACAATTTCAATTACATCAAAAACCTCAGCCAATCAGGCTATTACTTCTGAAAGATGTCAGATCTATGCATCTGACAGGATATCGAATAGTCAATGAGTTTATCATTGCATAACATATTTATAAAAGCCTTTATAATGTGGAGAGGAGGGAAGAAAGGTGGCTTAAAAAAAAATGTTTTCTAAGCCAATTTTAAAGAGCCCATGTCAAAACTGAGACATACTTCCTGTAAAGAAAATAGTGTACTTTCCTGGGTACTATAACATGATGAATGGCAAAAGCAAAATTGAATTTATCTCAGTATTGGTGCCATTTACTTGTGTAGATTTTATGTTAGTGATGACACTAGAAATGGAAGCTTTCTGTTTTGCTTTTTGTAAGTTATTCTAGTAAAATCCGTGTCACTTACACACAGATGAACCTAGATCCATCCTGGACATGAACTATCCTGCCAGGGCTGACATGAATTTTAACCATTGAGAGATAAATCTTTCTTATGCATTGCATGTCAACCTTGTACAATGTTAGAATATAGTTAGAATATAGTTTGGTTTGCAAAGTTACGTAAAGCTTCTTTTCAGTATCTATACATGTATTTTTCTCTTCCTTTCTCTGATATATTCCAAAGTATGCAGTATGATTCCTGAGAGCATCGTTTTCAAATAATTTATGAAAGTAGAAAAATAATATGGTGGTCAATCCATCTAACATGCCCACTTGCAATTTTGTTTTCCTATTGCATTGGACATTTAATTGCAAATACTGAGATGGAATTGACCCAGAGAAGTCTTGCCCAACCAACCCACAAACAAAAGCCATAGTCAATTCTATCTGTCACTGTGATTGATAAGGAAACCAGTGCCTTAATTTCTCAGGTGATTTTCCTCTCATCCTGATGAACCTGCCCATCAAATTCAAGAGACAGGCAAGAGAAGAAATATATTTCAAAAGAAGGAGCAGCTGTAGGTGAAGGCATTTGTTGCTACCACTTCTACCTTCATTTTTTCTGATTTATTCTTCTTTTTGTTGTTCCTCTTCTCCTTCTCCTTTTCTTCTTCTATCTTTTCTAGGATATCCACCTCTTAAATATCCCCAGCCTATGGCAAAAATACTCACATATGTCACTTAAATGCCACAAGTGGCTAGGCCAGGCTATGAGTCTCAGAACTCTCATATCTTTAGGTTTCAGTGTGTGTTTTTTTTTTATAACTTTTTAACATCAGCCCCTCTGACATACAAGTCTCATGATCCTTTTTCACGTCACAAAATGATATTCCAGAACCATCTGTGTTTAGATTGCTGTGTGTGGTAGAAGCTAAAAACATGACATGCATTTCCAGGGCGCCCTAGCACCCCTCTCTGGCATTTTCTCCTTAAACAGTAAACACTGTTTACGTGCGTGTGCATGCATATGCAACTCTAAACGGAATTCAGAAGACATAACACTGGGAAAAGCTCACTTTTTAGAAATTCTGAAGAGCTAGAACTACATCCTCCCCCACTACCAGAGACTCAATCAGCCTCCACTGAGGGGAAGAAAAGAAAGAAAGAAAGAAAGAAAGAAAGAAAGAAAGAAAGAAAGAAAGAAAGAAAGAAAGAAAGAAAGAAAGAAAGAAAGAAAGAAAGAAAGAAAGAAAGAAAGAAAGAAAGAAAGAGAAAGAAAGAAAGAAAGTGGCTGCAGTTGTAAGAGACAGCCTGATCTAATTGATCCCAGCTCCTCAGGGAGGATGTCCTTCACTTAATTAAGAGCACAGCCACCTGCTTGGTGTATTGGTGTCTAGCAATTCAGTTGAGCAGGTCCATCCGCAGATTAGGACACCAGCTTTTACTGATGCATGCTACAGAAACACTAGCATATTAAAGCTCTAAAGCTGGTTCTTAAACTGTCATAATACTGGCTGAATTATAGCTGATTGGAATACCGAACATGAGAATGCTGATTGGCTGGGAACAAATCAAATCTGAGGGAAACCACGCTGCACTAATAGAATAATAAGTCAGAATGCTTGAGAGAAATTATTTATACTGTTGCTTCGCAGAAGTCCTGATCATTCTTTTAGCTTATGTTCTCCAGCAACCATCCTCTCTAAGATGTTTAATCAAAACCAATGTTAGCTGTTCTTTGGAGTGCTATTGGTATACTTTTGCCCAATGCCACATTTTATGAAAGAATATCAGCTCTTTTAGGCTTGTACTATCTATGTGTTAACCCACTCACATAAAGCTGTTTATGGGAACAGGTAAAACTTGGCAGTTGCTGATTTTTAAAAACCCAAAAGATGACCAATTGCTAAACAAATTTCAAGGATTCCTTGAGTTTTGGGGTAGCAAACAAAAGCCCCAAGTGAATATAGTTTATTTTTTAAAGAAAAATACGGGTTCTAACTCTTGACATTGTGGTGAAATTATAAATTCACTAAACACTAATTAGAACTAATTATCATATGAAGTTAAAGGGCACCAGCAAGCAGGCTTAAACCAAATTTGCATTTGTTTTACATGATTTAACTGTTCCCCATTTTTCTTTCTACTTTTTATTATTGCTTGGGCTCTATGTAGCAAGGCCAATAGTTAGTAATATCAATGGTTAATAGTATAGTAGGCCTGAGATGAAAATGTTTAACATTCTTTAAATATTAAAAAAAAATCAAAACAATTTTTGGTTAACTGTGTAAAGTTCCTACCCTCTAAATTCTAAAATACACTCTTCAAATTCTAAAATGTATTCTCTTTATGTAATTGTTCATTACCTTTAAAAATTTTAAGACCTTTTACATTAAAGGTACTATGGACATGCAGAATGATGTGGGGTTTTTGGGTTTTTAAAATTTTTTTATTAACATATAATGTATTATTTGTTTCAGAGGTACAGATCTGTGATTCAACAGTCTTACACAATACACAGCACTCACCATTGCACATACCCTCCCCAATGTCTATCACCCAGCCACCCCATCCCTCCCACCCCCCTCCACTCCAGCAACCCTCAGTTTGTTTCCTGAGATTAAGAGTCTCTTACAGTTTGTCTCCCTCTCTGGTTTCACCTTGTTTCATTTTTTCCTCCCTTCCCCTATGATCCTCTGTCTTGTTTCTCAAATTCCTCATATCAGTGAGATCGTATGATACTTGTCTATCTCTAACTGACTTATTTCACTTAGCAAAATTCCGTCCATGTCATTGCAAATGGCAAGATTTCATTTTTTGCTGGCTGCATAAGATGCATAATGCATCTTCTTTATCCATTCATCTGTTGATGGACATCTTGGCTCTTTCCATAGTTTGGCTATTGTGGACATTGCTGCTATAAACATTGGGGTGCACATACCCCTTCGGATCACTACATTTGTATCTTTGGGGTAAATACCCAGTAGTGCAATTGCTGGGTCATATGGTAGCTCTATTTTCAACTTTTTGAGGAACCTCCATACTGTTTTCCAGAGTGGCTGCACCAGCTTGCATTCCCACCAACAGTGTAGGAGGGTTCCCCTTTCTCTGCATCCTCGCCAACATCTGTCGTTTCCTGACTTGTTAATTTTAGCCATTCTGACTGGTGTAAGGTTTTGTTTAATAACTCATATGTTAGTAAGAATATCCATATGATAAAATTATTTAATATATATTAATATTTAAACGTTTTTCAAGAATACATGTGTCCTAAGAAGCCCAGCACGAAGAATGTCACCAGTTATATATTTTTAGAAAAGGTCTTTTTTGTTTTATTTTTCATGAGAGTTGACACATGGATTTTTATAATATATTTACAGTTTCAGAATACTAAAAAAAGCAGAAGTTCTCATTGCTCTTAACTCATCCACAGAGATTATTACTTTTATAATTTTTATAAATATCCAGTATTTTTTAAGTTTTATATATGTATATATAATGTGTGTGTTTTTGTAAATTTTTAACGTGAATAAAGTCAAGTTCTAGATATTTTTTTCTAACTAGTTTTTCCACAAAGCAGTGTTTTTGGAGGTCTTCCCATGTCAGTTCATATAGATTTACCTATTTTTTCAAGTGCTGCTGTGTTTTTTATTGTGTAACTAAGTCATAATTTATTGAAACATCCTAATGTTGATAGAGCTTTAGGTTGTTTTCAACATTAACATTCACTCTTTTAATGTTGCAATGAAAATACACAGAGATACAAGTATGTCAGCCATATTAAATACTTAGAAGTGGAACAGCTGTGTTCATCATGATAATGCATTTTATATGTAATGGAGATGTGGGCCCTTCAGTGTAGGTGAAAAAGTACATCAGTTCTTCACTGTTCCCTCTGCCTGAAGAACTTTGCCCTCTAAAAAGTCCTGTGGCTTTCTTTCTCCCTCAATTAAGATTTCTGAATCTTCCTCCACTCCCTCTATAATAAGACTACTATACTTTCTCCCTCTGCTACCTAACTTTTACTTAGTTGTTGTTGTTGTTTTTTATTTCACTTACAACCGTCCACTCTATAATGCATTTATTTGTTTCATTATTTATTGTCTAGATTTATCAGTTTTGCTTTCTGCTATATCTCTCGTACCCAGATCAGTGCCTAGTGCTTAATACTACTTGTTGAATAGTGGAAAAAAATGAGGAAATAAATGAATGATAGTTTTGCCTCTAGAGCTACCTATCTTGGTATTTGGCTTTCCATCTTGAAAGCATAGGAACATGGAAAATCAAGATGTGAAAATTACATACTTGTTAAAAATCATGTTAAAAGTTTTTAGTAAAGTTTTCATTAAAAATACATGCCAGTTTCTCTGCTAAGGGAAACATAGCCTTTGTCTCTGCAAGGAAAAGTGCATAATCATTTATGAACTCCACCAAATGAGAAAAAAGTAGTCACAGAGGTTTTTGTGATCATCTGAAATATAATCCACTTAAGGTATTGGATAGTTTAACACAAGGTAATTTATCTACTTTTTGATATCAGGACAGAATGAAGTAATGTCCCAGGGCCTCTTATAGCATGCTTGGTACTTGAACAACAGGGATCTTATTGACCGGAATTAATGTTATGACATCAAAGTCTACTTCTCAGTATTCCCCAGAAGCTCTGCCCTAAAAAACTTCCTTCCAATTACCACTATGTTTCTCCTTTGTCTTTTCTTTTGTGTTGCTGAGACTTCAACTGGGATGCTTATACAGACTATGATATTATATACCATTGGTAACCAAATAGAAAACAAGAATTTAGAACATTGTTGTCCATCTGCCTTCACTCTCTTGGGGTGCCTGGGTGGCTCAGTCAGTTAAGCTTCTGCCTTCAGCTCAGGTCATGATCTCGGGGTCCTGGGATCGAGTCCTGGGATCATGTCCTGGGATCTGAGCCCTGCCTCAGACTCCCTGCTCAGCGGGGTGTCTGCTTCTCCCTCTCCCTCTACCTTCTCTCCATTGCTCATGTTCTGTCTTTGTCTCTGTCTCTCTCTCTCTCTGAAATAAGTAAATAAAATCTTTAAAAAAAAAATCTGCCTTCACTCTCTTAATTGAATTTTATCTGTTTAGTACTTCAGAATGGAAGGTTTAGAGGATTTAATTTGTAAAAGCTAATATTCTTTTTCCGATCATTTTAATACCTTAACTCCCTAAATAGAATTTCATGGATTGAACAACTTATTAACCCAGAGATGCTTCAATGAAAGTAATTCAGGAATATCAACACATTAAAGGTCAAAGGACATAAAATTCTAGAGTAAAACTAGCTTAAGAGAAGAGAAAGCAAAACCAGGGTTGATTCCTGAGGTAGGATTTATTTTCTTCTAGAACAATTTAAATTTTCAAAAAGTATTTTTGAAAAAATTAGTGTTCCTATTAAATGCACACTCACTCACATACTTAGCATTGAAAAGAAGCCAGATAAAAACTAATGGAAGCTGGGGCACCTGGGTGGCTCAGTTGGTTAAGCATCTGCCTTTGGCTCGGGGTCCTGGGATCAAGCCCCTGCTTAGCGGGGAGTCTGCTTCTCCCTCTCTCGAGCACTCTCTCTCTCAGGTAAATAAATAAAATATTTAAAAAAAAAAAAACTAATGGAAGCTAAAGCAACTAATGAGAGTTTCAATATTTTGGTCTCTCCTTTTTTAATCTCTAGTATGTTATGGTTTTCATTGGTATCACTGCTTATAAGAAATTATAAATGACAAACTTCAGGCAATGTTTGGGATGGCTTGTGGTATACTGGGGTTATGTAAAGATTCAACCTCTACAGTTAGAAAATATTCTAAAATATTGAATGAGTAATTAGTTGTAATACCTAAGGATACAGAAAAATGCTGTATATTCCAAATGCTTAGGTTGTCACTAGCTAGTAGGGGAAAAAAAAAAAAAAAAAAAAAAAAACATTTGTGCCAACTTCATGCATATTAAACAGATACATGCCATGTGGCCAAAAAAAAGAAAATTGGTTGGAATGTAAAAGTAACTTTTTTAAAGGCTACTCATGTACGTCTGCACTCCCTTTTAATCTCTTTGGCATTTTATAGTTGGCACTTTTCTTTCATTTAAAAAAAAATAAATGCTTTTCTCTGAATAAGAATGAATCACCAACTTATTTCCCTGTTTACCAAGAGTAGCTCAAAAGTTAGTGTTGTTTTTCTTGATAGCAGTAGCTTCAAAGGATCTTGTCTCTTGTGAAAGTCATTACAAGATTTCAATTTTTTTTTAGTTAGTTTTATAGTCAGAGAAGTTAATTGATCACTCAGTTCACTCCAAAAAACTCTTACCTATTTTATGACACTACGATTTTGTGTTTTTGAGTTAGAGAAAAGGAAACTTCATGCTTGAGTCAGGGGAAAAAAGAAGACTCAAGTCAAGAAAAGTATTTCCAGACTCTTTGGAGTTGAGCCATTTTTCTGGGCTCAAAATCCAGTGTAATTTACAGATTATTTTTAAGTTTGATCATGAGGCAAATTTGTTTACATTTAAGTTTGATCATGAGGCAAATTTGTTTGTCATTATTTCAAGGATTAAACTAATATGATAACTTGCAGATCTGAAATCAAACATTTTTTTTTAGTTTCTTTTTTTAAGGTTTTATTTAAATTCCAGTTAGTTAACATACAGTGTAATATTAGTTTCAGGTGTACAATACAGTGATTCAACACTTCCATACCATACCCAGTGCTCCTCCTTGGACATTAATTAAAAAAAAAAAAACAACTAATGATTATGTGAACACATTTTTATTTAACTCATTTATTCAAATTTACTCATTCACATATTCAGCAGTTACTTACTGAGTGCCTACAATATGCTCAGACATGTGCCAAATTGTAACGTCATGGTGATATAATGGTGAACAATAACAGATAAAGTTTCTTCTCTCATACCTTTAGAATCATATATAATAATTTTCAGAAGGGAAATCATTCCACAAAAAAATTTTTTCTCATCTGTCAACCCACCAGAAGGTTCTGATCAGTCTACAAAGATACTAAAAATTTAGTCACAGGAACAATTTCTTGACTCCATCCAGGTAAATCTTAAAAAGTAGAGAGACTTTGGTTGTACTCATGGTTACAGGACATTGACAATCACAGATAGAAACAGTAAGTAGTTCCAGATAAATCTTGTGATACTTTTCAGTTTAGAATTAACAATTTTTTGCCCCACAAGGGCTGGCTGAGGCTTACAGTAAAAATTCTTTCTAATAGAACTTCAGTTTGGCTGCTAGAAGACTTTGGCCACGAGGACTGACAGTTAATTCAAGAATGGAAAACAATTAGAAAAATAAGAAAAATTCACAAGGTATACTCAAGGTTGTATTGATGCTCAAGTTGACTACCAGGTGAAATAAAGTAATTCTTTTAACTGTAAGAGAATGAGAATGTTGGTAAGATGGCAGAAAGGGAGGCTTCAGATTAAAATAAAAGTCCAACTGCAATAAGGAAGAAAAACAGTCTCTCAAAAAAAGAGAGAGAGAGTTTGCGTATTTTGCGTGGTAACTTATAATAAAGTAATTTTATGATATTGCAAGGTAACCTTAGATGAAAACTGGGAGATCCACATCTCTCTGTTTCTCTTTGTGTTCATCTTCATGTTTAAAGGTTTAAATCACTTGAGGACCAAAACACCCAAATTAATCTCTGAATACTTTATGTTAGTCCAAGGCTGTAGTTCTCTCCTTTGAGGAAGACAGAGCAGTCTTGCCAGAAGAGGTGGAAAAAGCAGGGTTTATAAAAAGGTTGAAGAGGAATCATTTAATTCTCACCATACTTGGCTTTCCCAGGAACGATTATGCATTTCTTATGAATGTGACATTGAAAATCTGTACTTTTTATAGTACACAGTGGGAAAAAATGTAAGCTGTAAAACGTTGCTTTAAAAACGTGTTTAAAAACAGTGTTCTGACACTTTATTGCACAATGAGCTCTTACATTAAGCATTTATGGCAGCTACAAATTCACAGCATGGTTTTGATGCAGTAATAAAAAGCACCAAAATGGGTCCAACTGACATTTTACAGCCAGAACAAAGGGTTGAAAGTTTAAAGCTTATCTATAGCTACTACATGTTACATATTAGCTACATTATCTATAGCAAAATTACATGTTAGCCACCCTAAAAATATATCTAACAGTCAGTTATTAGTAAATTTCTTATTTCAACCACTTTGAAGGACAAAGAACATGAATTTATATGGTCAAACTTCAGGTAATTAGAAGGGACTCAGTGTGTATTTGTGACCACCAAGTGCATACACAGTTCATCCAAAATCCATCCTTGCCCAAAGGAATGAACCAATCTCATTACTATTTTTCTCTGTAATTCCAGAGGTTTTTTTCTGTGTTCATCGAGGGTACTGACTCTAGAATTCTCTCAGGTGTTCTGAATTTTGGCAAAATATTGAGAATGTCTTCTATACTTTGGATTAGCCAACACAATCACAAACATGTAGTGGGGTCCAATCTTCCTCCTACTCAAATTCCCCCACCTACCATGACCAAAGCTATGGCTCTTTATCAGATTACTATGTTGGCTGAGTGATGTTTTGCCTAGGCCTTATCCAAAATACATGACAGTCTTGAAGCTGCTGATTTGAAACCTTAACGGACTTGATAGTTGAAAACAGGTGTCCTATATAATTCTGGCAGTTCATGAACAGGGTTTCCTAAGTGCATTTAAGTTTTAAAAGATACACAGTTTACTGGGTAGCTACCTTTCTAGATAGATAGCATTTTCAATGGAAGTGAACAATCTGACGTTTTACTTAGTTCATGAATTTGTCTATGGAAAAAGAACTAGAATTATTTTCCCAAGCCAATATCTTTGTGTGTGTGTGTGTGTGTGTGTGAAATTTCCACTGCCAAAAGGCTCATGACTTGGACACAGCATAGTCCAGTTTTTCAGTATTGCAACAGAAGCCAAGATGTGCTCTTCCCCAATGGCTGGTTTGCATTTGTCTGAATGCCATGTTCATCAATTTTAATGTTGGACAGACATTTTAGGATTGATTTATATAAATGTATTTACCAGCCAATCTATTCTTAATATTCTGGACAAATCAAGTATATGCCATCAGTAATCAAAGTATCTAAGATTTTTTTTTGTTTTATGGATCCAAAAATATATAAATCTATAAATATTTTATCAGGTTTTATTCTTTTTAAAATACTTCAACAAACTGTGTTTCATTTGATTTATGCCTATGCTCTTTGATGGCACAGGTGTCATTTAGATATATGACAATGTATATCTAGAATCAAAAATCTTTAATTCCTTGAAAATAAATTTCTTCTGATGACATAATAATGTCAATGTAATTAAAATCCTGCATTTAAAATTCTGGGATGAAATTAAAGTTCCTTTTGTCTCTTTTTGAGACTACTTTGGATTTCTTAAATCACATGATCCATAATGCTGTCTTTCATACGTAAGGTTAGTACCACCCTTGAAAACACTGTGTGTGTAGTTGACAGTCTATAACATTTGACTCTCCTTCTAGCTCAAAGATACCTCACTGGCCTCCATTATATATATTATTCTATTTATTTCATAATCTTAAAATGGCAAGGCAAGCTGCTCATTCTCATGTAAAAACATGAGAAGCATTGCACTGAAAGGTAAAAATATATTTGAGAATATTGTATTGCTTTGTAAAATTGAACAAAAGTAGTCATGATAAAGAAGGAATAACCTTTGCTCCTCTGTTATTGTTACCAGCTTTTACTAATTACAAATGGTAATACCACTGTAACAAATGCAAACAATGTAGAAATGCATCACATATGTTACAAATATCTGCTGCAACCCTTTCCAACACGGATCTCATCCTTGATTTTTACAGTATTCTTCCCATACTTTTCTCTTATACCCATTTAAGTATAGGTACATTATATTAATGAGATTACAACTTGCTTTTCACAAGAAATAATATTACTTAGACCTCAAGTTTGGAAAGGCCATCTTTCCATCCCTCAAAAATCCTTATAAAAACTCTTTTATTTTGTGATTTTATTTTTTTCACTTAGATTTTTCCATCCATCTACAACTTGAAGAATTTATATTGTGCTGGTATACTTATATATATTTTTATTTCAGAGTGCTTAGCCAGTAGTCACAATGACATGTAATAAGTTATTATAATTTTTGACTCTAAGTTTCAAATGAAATCAAAATGCCGTAGTAGAGAGATGGGCAGAGGTTTGTGAAAGGAATTTTAACTTAAACTGGGCCAACAAACAAGCCAGGTAGGTTAGTTGATTGTTTTAAACTGGAATCTAGTAGAAGATGAAATGCAGAAATGTCTGAGAATTCTTAGTGAAGTTATCAAATTACATTCAAAAAAACTATCAAAATACATATCCTATCAACACAAGAAGTGTCTGATTCCATTAATGCTTTAAAAAGTCAGTGTGCTGGAAAGGGAGAGACAGGGTATCAGTGTGAGTGTATGTAGGGCTAAGAAAGAGAGAAGAGAAGAGAACCATTAAAAATATAATCCATTTTAATTTTTATTGCACAATCATACTTCCAGTTTTTTTTAAATAACCATCAGTGAAAATATTTTCCAGATGTATAATTATGAATAAGAATGGAAAATAATGTTTGAGTCATTGAAATGTTAAATCGGCTAATTCAAGTCTCTAAATTTGGTTATTTAAAAATTCTTAGAAAAATTGGGGTACCTGGCTGGCTCATTCAGAAGAAAATCTGACTCTTGATCTCAGGGTTGTGAGTTTGAGCCCCAAGTTGGGTGTAGACATTACTTAAATAAATTAATAAACTTAAAAAAAATAAAACTAGAGAATAATAAAATAAATATTCTTGCAAATGATCAGTGGTGGTAATGGTGATAACAAATAAAAATTAAATGTCCACCTTAACAACATCCATTTGAGCAAGTTAATATATCAATATTGAAAGTAACATTGATATTAGATGTCAATAATATAAAATTAAATTCAGTAATTTAATTACAGTAATTGTTTTTTTTAATTATAAAATTATTATTGAAGTGATAATAAAAAAGGAAAAGAAAATTGGTATGTAATTAGATAACCAAAAAAGGAGAAAGAGGAAGTTGAGTAGAGAATTGAACCCTGTGCTGCCTTTTTAGAAGATGCCTCCTTACAATTTAAAATAATAATCTTGGAGGGCGCCTGGGTGGCTCAGTTGGTTAAGCGACTGCCTTCGGCTCAGGTCATGATCCTGGAGTCCCTGGATCGAGTCCCACATCGGGCTTCCTGCTCAGCAGGGAGTCTGCTTCTCCCTCTGACCCTCCCCCCTCTCATACTCTCTGTCTCTCATTCTCTCTGTCTCAAATAAATAAAATCTTAAAAAAAAAAATAAATAAATAAATAAATAAATAAAAAATAATAATAATCTTGGAGCACCTGGGTGGCTCAGTGAGATAAGCATCCGACTCTTGGTTTCGGGGCTCAGGTCATGATCTCATGGGTCATGAGATCAATCCCCATGTCCGGCTCCGCACTCAGCATGCAGTCTGCCTGAGGATTCTCTCTGCCTCTCCCTCTGTCCCTCCCCCCACCCGCGTGCACTATCTCCCTCTCTCTCCTTCTCTCTCAAATAAATAAATAAATAAATCTTTAAAATAATAATAATCTCATATTACTGTAGGCCTAAGTTTCCTAACTTAGGGTCCATGGAACACCTAGCTATTGTGGAGAGGTTCACAAATCCCCTGAAATTATATGCAAAATTTTGTGGCTGCTTGTGGTGATGATATGTACATGTGTGCATTCTTCTTATATAAATCGTCTGTGGCTTGTGTCATGATTACAAAGGAATTCATGGTCCCCAAAGGTTAACAATCAGTGATATAGACCTTCAGAGTGTACAAGGCACTTTCACAGTTATTAACTAGTTTGATCCTAACAACATAGGGGCAGACCTGGCACTAAGCCCCAGACACTTTTTTTTTCACGTCTCTCTGGTCCAGAGAAAAATGGCCTGGAAAAGCTATTTTTGCTAAACTACACTTACTAAACGTAAAAGCCTCTCCTATAGTATTTGCATTTGACACTGAAGGAAAATGATGTGAAGGTGTTTTATAGATCCTTGGATGAGGACAAATACTTGTTGTGGGAGAGGAGGGTGGGAGGCTTCCCAGTTTTTCTTACCTAGTACCCATTAGCCAAACCTACCACTGATGAGTAAAGAAATGAGTAACTCATAATAAAAAAAAAAAGATTTCACTTGGTGGGGTTCCTTAAAGGGAATAAAGCTTCCTTTATATAGTGGAAGCTTCATGTATTTCTTTGAACCCCAACATATGAATGCCAAGTTATTAGAGACAAGAAAGTTATTACCCTGAAATTCTAGTTCAACTATTATTCCTCAAATTAGTTTATTAAAATATACCAGTGGGGAGAAAGACCCACCATTAAAACAAACAAACAAACAAAAACTCAGGAAATTTCATCCTTATAAACACCCATCCTGTCTTAGAAGAGTAATATTCATTTCCCTATCCTGAAACACACAGATATCCAATTATCTGAACTTCAGTCAAGTTAAAGCAGAATGAATAGAAGCTAAAGTATTTTTTAAATGTCTAAATTTTAGCTATTTAGAACTTTGACCCTCTACCTATCCAAGTCTTACTCTTTGCTAGTGGCCAAATTGAAGTACTTCTTCTATAGTGCCACTTTGAAAAGTTTTAGCCCTAATGATCTCCTTCTTTAAGATCATGAAACATTTACCAAATCATTTTGATATGTACTTTTAATGTTTGCTTCTATTATTTATGTTATTACTAAAGCTTCTTTAGAATAGAAAAAAAGTCTTTATACAACATTTGATTAAGAGCACATTCTCTGCCTAGAGTCAGAGAGCCTGAGTTTGATTTCCAGCCATGTCACTTAGAATGAAATTTTGAGTAGATTACTTAACATTTCTGAGGTTCAATTGTCTCATCTGTAAAATGGTGATAATAGTATCCATACCTTGGGATAGTTGTGATGATTAAATGAGTTAATATATGCAAAAAGTTAGACCAGTGAATCATCTAACCTATGTATGTATTAGCTACTGTTGTTGTTTGTTGTTATTGTTGTTTACCATTTTCACATGGTAGACACTCAGAAAGTATTTGTGGACTGATGAATTTCAGTTTTTATATTCTACAGTAATTCCTGAACCAAAAAAGACCTTGGAGCTTAATTGATTCTTGTGATTTTTTTTTAACTTTTTGTTGTCATTGGTGGTGTTGTATTTATTTGTGAATATTTTAAGAACATGATTTCCCAAATGGAAACAAACACAGACTTCAGGGCTTCTGAATTCCTTACCCTAAAGTATTGAAAACCAGGTAACTTAATCTGAGAGATTTATTTATAAATGTCAAAGATTACATAAAAACAAAGGTCTCCTTATTTTTAGTGAGGTTCTTTTTATTTCAGAACTTAATGTAAACTACATATATTTGATGCTATTTGTTATATATTTACTGTAGTAAGATGAATCAAAGAGTAAATTAGTGGCTTGGTCTACAATATTACCTAAACTACACACAGTATACTATAATAAGTTATGAAGAAGTTCTGAAAATTGGAAGGTAGATCAGATGGTTATACTTATCATCAGTAGTTACCAAACAAGTTATAGTATTGGCATATTGAAAAAATGCAAGCTTTTGAATCAGGTAGACTTAGGTCTAAATCCTACATTTACCCTAACAGCTGTAAGTCCTCATCTAAATTATTGGATCTTTTTGAGCTTTAAGAGTGGCAAGTGCTCACAAATTCATCACCTGTCTTCAAAATTTCATGTTGTCTTCCCATATACTAAACTGAATTGGATTTTCAGGATCTCAAGTCTCAAGAAAAACGGAAAATAATATATTTCCTTATAGAAATCATTTGCCTTTCCAATTCAAAATTTATGCCATAGTGTCTAGTATACTATATATATCAAATGAATATTATTTTCCTCTTTCCCCTTGTCTTACCCAACAGTCCTAGGCTAGGAAAACAAAATACAGTTGGTGGCATAATGCCCTTAGGATATACAGATATAGACATATAAATTTCATTGTTACTTAATTATTTGGGGTTCCCTTTTGCCATATGCAAGTTTTACATATTCTAGTGTATAGCTTACATTATTTTATGTGATCCTAATTTTTAGGAGGGCTCTATTTAAATTTATTGGAAGTTTCTAAATTAAAAAAATAATGGCTAGAGAACTTGTTAGATTTTCTACTTGTATCAGTTATGCTAAGTTCTGTTTTATAAGAAATTTGTCCATTTTATTAGGTTATCAAATTTATTGGCGTAAGTAAATTATTTTTTTAATATCTATGTAATCTGTATGATATCTTTTTTAATTCCTGATATTTATAGTTTGTGTTTTTTTTCTTTTTAAATTAGTCTTACTAAGGATTACAAATTTTGTTAAACATTTCAAAGGACCAAATTTTGTCTTTGTTGATTTTACCCACTGTTTTGCTATTTTACAAAGTTGCCTTTAAAGACTATGTTAGCGCTATCCTATAGCTTTTGGTATGTTGTGTTTTTATTGAGTGTCCATCAGTTCAGGGTTTTTCTTTTCTTTTTTTCTTTCTTTCTTTCTTTCTTTCTTTCTTTCTTTCTTTCTTTCTTTCTTCTTTCTTTCTTTCTTACTTTCTTTCTTTCTATCTATCTTTCTTTCTATGTTTCTTTTTTTCTTTCTTTCTTTCTTTCTATCTTTCTTTCTTTCTATCTTTCTTTCTTTCTTTCTATCTTTCTTTCTTTCTTTCTATCTTTCTTTCTTTCTTTCTATCTATCTTTCTTTCTATCTTTCTTTCTTTCTTTC